>NC_141601.1:47606293-47907231 GCF_047967505.1 Dipteris shenzhenensis
GTAATGCAAGTGATTGAAGTAGACATAGAAGGTATGTACAGCCAAACCAAAAAGCATAGTAAAGATATAAGCTGTTAGGCCTCAGCCATGACATCAACATCCACCTGGCCTCCTGGATCATTAGCTCTATTCCCAGTGGCGAGATTGTAACGGTCGTGGCTTGAGCACAAATACCTTTTTGGGTTGCTGCCAGGCGCCCTGGGGAGAGGCATGAGATTCTGAAATCTTTCCCTTTCCTTTATCCTTTTGCGCTTGGCTGAAATATGAACCACATTTTCTTTGGGAGGGATAGATTTAGATGCCACATCACCCAATTTGCTAGGCATAGCCTTAGGCCCCGGACCATAAGTTAAGGGGGAAGTGTTTTCTGGAGCAATAGCTGTAGGTGGGAGTTGATGCAGAACTGCAGGGCACTGTGAGGCTAAGTGACCAAATTTATGACAAGTGAAGCATGCACCTACAAATACTCCCCATTTCAAGTCGAAATGTTTTTCACATAAGGGAACATCCTCCACCTCTACCGCAATGGAAGGAGGGGTTGGATGATCTGTATCCCAAAGAACACAAAATCGATTTCGATTACCCGAAGGACGGGGTGGGCATACAACTTGCCCTACACGCACACACACACACATACACACACACACACACACACACACACACATGTATACTTCTCCAACTATGAATTATTCTTTTATGTATCCCTCGTGAAATCTTTCCTTTACACTCTCTTTTAAACCATCCCACACAACAAGCACACTAATCCTTCCATATCTCCTCTAATCCCTTCTTAACCCATGTACTCATTTGCTCCTTACTTCACTTGTGACTTAAACTTTTTTAAGATTATCTAAGAATCCATATGGCTGTCTATATTCCTAGGTTAAGTGATAACACGATGAGGAAAGTATGCATTACATGTCTACCCAAATGTAACTATGATGTTCTAACACCTAGTTTGTTTGTAAAGTGGTAGGTAATCGGAACCTTGACCTCGGAATCTGGATTGTGTGAGGAGTCGACATCTTTTTTTAATTGTGTTCGTTAAACTCAATATTATTAAAAATTCTTAATTTTGGTAGAAGTTTTTGTAAACTCTACTTGTTGCATTTTTAAACTTAGATGTGTAACATTTTTTCTTTATATGTTCCTCGTTTTTTTACTTTTTATCCAATTGATGGAATTAATTATATGGCTCAATTATCGATGAAACTTTTTAATCTAAACACACACTTTAATTTTTCAACTAGCCTTTGGTCGAGCTAGTGCCATACAATTAATTCATATCCATTGGATAATTCTTTAGCATGGATAATCCCTAGTCATTTTGTGATCCACTTTAATTTTTACTAACTTTAATATCTATTTTGCAGAAGTGGTTTACGCATTTACTATTGGCATCATTTTTTCATTTTGACATAGATCCACTCTTATTAACTTATTATCAGTAGGTGGGGAGTAAGTTTCACATGGTGGGCTTACTCCCTACCATGTGGTCTTACCCTCTCGGTTGAGAGCGGGCCATACACATTTTTTCATTTTGACACTTACCAGATAGATCCACTTTTATTCACTTATTATTAGTAGGTGGGGAGTAAGTTCCACATGGTGGGCTTACTCCCCATCATGTGGTCTTATCCTCTCGATTGGGGGCGGGCGTGGGGGCGGGCCATACACATTTTTTCGTTTTGATACTTATCAGACAAATCCACTTTTATTCACTTGTTATCAATAGGTGGGGAGTAAGTTGCACATGGTGGGCTTACTCCCCACCATGTGGTCTTACCCTCTCAGTTGAGAGTGGGTCACACACACACACACACACACACATGCACATACACACACACGCACACACATATGTATACTTCCCCAACTATGAATTATTCTTTTATGTACCCCCTCGTGAATTCTTCCCTTTACATTCTATTGTTAACTACCACACACACCAAGTATACTAATCCTCTAATCCCTTCTTAACCCATGCACTTATTCGCTCCTTACTCCACCTATGACTTAAGTTTTTTTAAATTATCTAAGAGTTCATATGGCTATCTATTTTCCTAGGTAAAGCGATAACAAGTCGGGGAAAGCAGGCATTACTTGTCTACCCAAACGTAACTATGATGTTCTAACACCTAGTTATTTTGGATGGTGGTAGGTAAGTTGACTCTTACCTCAGAATCTCTATTGCATGAGGATTCGACATCTTTTTCCAATATTGTGTTTGTGAAATTGAATATTATTAAAAATTCTTAATTTTGGTAAAAATTTTTAGAAACTCTAATTGTTGCATTTTTCAACTTAGATGTGTCAAACATTTATTCTTTATATGTTCTCCTTTTTTATTCAATTGATGGAATTAATTGTATGGCACAATTATTGATCAAAATTTTTAATCTAAATACACACACACACACACACACACACACACACACACACACACACACATGCGCACGCGCACATACACAATAATTTTGATGAGTAAATGTATCTCAAACACAAACACTTATTTCTTCACACACACACACACACACACACACACACACACACACACACACACACACACACACACACACACACACACATACACATGCATACTTTCTCAACTATGAATTATTCTTTTATGTACCCCCGTGAAATCTCCCCTTTACACTCTCTTTTTAACCACCCCATACACCAAGTACACTAATCCTCCCATACCTCCTCTACTCCCTTCTCAACCCATGCACTCATGTGCTCCTTACTCCACTTGTGACTTATTTTTAAAAAAAATTATCTAAGAATCCGTATTATCATCTATATTCTTAGGTAAAGTGATAACAAGCTAGGGAAAACATGCATTACCTATCTACCCAAATGTAACTATAATGTTCTAACTAATGTAGACATGCATTACCTATTTACCCAAATATAACTATGATGTTCTAACACCTAGTTTGTTTGGATCTTTATAGGTAAGTGGACCCTGGACTTGGAACTTGGATTGGCATTAGGATTTGACATCTTTTTTCAATATTGTGTTTGTCAAACTTAATATTATTAAAAATTCTTAATTTTGGTGGAAGTTTTTGCAAGCTCTACTTGTTGCATTTTTCAACTTAGATGTCTCAAACATTTTTGCCTTATATGTTTTCTTTTTTTTACTTTTTATCCAATTGATGGAATTAATTCTATGTTATTGATGGGACTTTTTAATCTAAACACACACTTTGATTTTTCAACTAGCCTTTGGTTAAGCTAGTGCCATATAGTTAATTCACATCCATTGGATAATTCTTCAGCATGGATAATCCCTAGTCATTTTGTGATCTGCCTTAATTTTTACTAACTTTTATTTCTATTTTGAAGAAGTGGTTTACGCATTTACTATTGGCATCATTTTTTTAATTTGACACTTATCATACAGATCCACATTTTTTCACATATTATCACAGTAGGTGGGAAGTAAGTTCCATAAGGTGGGCTTACTCCCCAACATGTGGTCCTACCCTCTGGGTTGGGGGTGGGCCACACACACACATACACAAAATAATTTTGATTAGTAAATGTATCTCACATACACATACACTTATTTCTTTATGTGCACGTGCACACAACACACATATATACATGAGCTTTCTCCCCAACATGTGGTCTTACTCTCTGGGTAAGGGATGGGCCACACACACATATACACAATAATTTTGATTAGTAAATATATCTCACATGCACATACACTTATTTCTTTACACACACACACACACACACACATACACACACATACACACACGTGTATACTTTTTCAACTATGAATTATTCTTTTATGTACCCCATGGAATATGTCCTTTACACTCTCTTTTTAACTACCCCAAACACCAAGCATACAAATCCTCCCATACCTCCTCTAAACCCTTCTCAACCCATGCACTCATTCGCCCCTTGCTCCACTTGTGACTTAATTTTTTTTTAAAATTATCTAAGAATCCATATGATTTTCTATATTCCTAGGTAAAGAAATAACAAGTTGTGGAAAACATGCATTACCTTTCTACCCAAACGTAACTACTACGATGTTCTAACACCTAGTTTGTTTGGATGGTAGCAGGGAAGTGGACCTTGACCTTGAAACCTAGACTACCTGAGGATTTGATATCTCTTTTCAATATTCTGTTTTTCAAACTCAATCTTATTAAAACTACTTAATTTTGAAGGAAAATTTTGCAAACTCTAGTTGTATTTTTCAACTTAGATGTCTCAAAAAATTTTTCCTTATATGTTCCCATTTTTTTACTATTTATCAAATTGATGGAATTAATTGTATGGCTCAATTATTGATGGAAAATTTTAATGTACACACACACACACATGCACACACATACATAGAGTGATTCAACACAATTTTAAAACTGGACTAAAAAGTCCAAAAATCCCGAATTCACTCCTAATGTAGTTTTTAAGGCAAACTTTGATAACCAACTACGTGATGAGATTACCAACTTCTTGAACAGTAATAGATTGACAAATTCTCTTGCAAAGGTGGTATACATATATACCAATATCTTATGTAGAAATACACCCTACCATAATAGCCACACATGATGCAAATTTGCCATTGAAAAATAAAATATACTTGAATTTCTAATATGATCTACTCAGCCCCACTAGGCTTGTTGCAAATATACTTAAATTTCTGATATGATCTGCTCAGCCCCACCAGGCTTGTTGCAGAGAATACAAAATAATATTAGAAAATATACTATTACAGGCCATAGAAGCCTAGACCACAAAGGTTGAGATATAAATATTTTAGAAAACAAAGGTTGAGATATATAAAATTCAATATAATCTAGTCAACCCCACTAGGTTTGTTGCAGAGAAGATTACCAAATGTACTATTACAGATTACACAGGTCGAGACCATAAAGGACGAGATATAATGCCACACAAGCGGATACCACACAGGTGGAGATATGCCACATAGGTCGAGGTATATTTTTACATAGGCCAAGACCACACAGATCGAGATATGGTGCCACACAGAATGAGACCACATAGGTCTTGATGGGCTGCATAAAATAATAGGCTCATCACAAAGATGAGCTATGTGAAGCTACAACACATGCAGTAAATACAAGAAGACTTATCAAGAGATGGTGACACACGCCTTCTATACAGTAGCATGTTACGAGCCAATCGATATTTTATGAAGACTAAAAGATTTGATCATTAGTCTCTTTTATTTGCTCAACAACCCACTCTTCCACTGACTCCATGTTTGTATCCTTTATATAATTACAATGAAGAAAGAAATTTAAGCAATCATAGATTGTTTCTTGATAATTTCTTTGTGAGGCCCTTATTGTTTCTTCAGCATCTGCATCAAATCACCCACATGTGGCAAAGAAACCAAGTCCCAAGTCTTATTCTTCATAAGTGAACTCATCTCTGATTGCATAGCATACTCCCACTTGCATTGATCTCGTGCATCATAGCCTCTCTGTAGCAAGAAGGATCCTTGCAATCAATAAGCATCACGTAGTCTACCCCTGGAACAAACCTATCAGGTGGTCTAGACACTCTAGATGATCTTCTCAAGGGCATTTCAGCTTGCTGTCCCACCTGCATATCAGCCACATTTGGCTCATCATTTCCACCAATAGATGATCCATCATCTACCCTTGATTGTATACCTGTGGCAGTAGTTGGTGGTACCATTTCTTACACATTTGGTGCATGGACAACTTGCTGTCTATCAACATATGCAGGTGGATTCACATCCTGGAAAGTGATTCTCCTCATTTCCACATTCCTCATGGGTGCCTTATGTATCTTCTTCTCATTGAAGAATACATCATGGCTGCGTATGATCTTCTTTGCTTCTGGATCCCAGAGACGATAGCCCATCTCTCCACTTTCACCATAACCCAGAAAGATGCATTTCCTAGACTTAGGATCTAGCTTCTTTCGAAGCTCTTTTGGCACATGTGCATGTGCCTCACACCCAAATATATGCAAATGAGAGTAAGAGGGCTTCTTGCCATTCCATGCCTCTTCAAGAATACCACCATCCAAACTCTTACTAGGTGATCTATTGATCACATGCACTGCAGTCTTCATGGATGTGAGCTCCCTCTTAATCCCATGTGTATCACAGAAATGCTGAAAGTCATGAGAGAGATACTCTCCACCATTATCAGTCTGTAGGCATTTAAGCATTCTACATGACTGATTCTCAACCAAGGACAACCATTTCTGAAATACCTGGAACACATCACTCTTCCGAGCTATAGCATAAGCCCACACTTTCCTAGTTGCATCATCAATGAATGTCACATAGTATTTAGCCCTGCCTAATGACCGTGTAGGCATGGGACCACATATGTCTGAATGCACCAAATCAAGCTTTTCAAACTCTTTCTTTCCCCTTCTTTTATGGGCTGATTTAGTCTACTTCCCATAGAGAACGTGCTCACAAAATTCAAAATCAGAGAAACTGTAATGCGGTACATAACCCAAACGGCATAAGAGTTTCATTCCATTCTGGCTCATGTGCCCTAACTTGCAATGCCACAAAGAAGTGCTTGGCTGCTCAGTTATTGCAACAACATGATCAAATACCCCTAATACATGTAAGGGATACAAAGTCCCACACTTGGCACCCCTGGCCAAAAGCATAGAGCCCCTTCTGAATTTTCCAACTCTGAAAGCTAAAAGTGGTGTGAAAACCAGCATCATCTAGCTGACCCACTGAAATAAGACTCTTGGTCAACTTAGGCACATGTCTCACATGTTTCAAAATAAATGCAGACCCATTTGCAAAAGAAAACTCTATGTCACCTACTCCCACTATGTCACATGCATAGTCATTTCCAAGATGCCCACAACCTATCTTTCCACTGTCATAAGTGGAGAACCATTCCCTATGGGGAGTAACACGGAATGAAGCACCAGAATCCAAAATCCAATTCTGGGAATATGCATCATCTGAAGTGGTAAGCAACTCTGTAGATAAACTAGACATGAAGAGAACGTCATTGTCACTATCATGTGTGACTGCATTGATCTCCTCGATCTTCACTTTTCCTTTGTCCTCCCTTGGACTCTCTTCCTTTTGATTTGCACCCCAATTTGCATTCTTTTTCTTATCCTTTTGCTCTCTTTTCAGCTTTTCAGCTTGTAGCAATTCTTTTTCATATGGCCCTTCTTGCCATAGTGGTAACACTCAATGTTCCATGCCCTGGATTTGCTACGAGACTTCCCTCTTTCTTGGGACTTCCCCTTGAACTGTGATCTGCCCCTTTGCACATTTAAGGATGCATCCTGCTTGTTGCCGTCCATAGACTTCCGTCTAATCTCCTCGGCCAACAAGCTATCCACAACATCATCAAATTTCAGTACTCCACCAGGTGCAAAGTTACTGACAGCTGTACGAAAGGTATCCCATGAGGATGGCAATGAACATAAGAGAAATATTGCCTTAGTCTCCACATCAAAATTCATCTTCTGAGCCTTAAGCTGGCTGAAAATAATATTGAATTCATTCAAGTGAGAAGCAATGGAGACCCCTTCCTTCATCTGCAGCTCAAACAACCTCTTCATGAGGTAAACTTTATTAAAGGCACTTTCCTTTTCATAAGTGGCACACAGTTTCTTCCACAAATCTTCCGTAGTCTACTCATTTACTACTGTGAAAAAAACTGACTCTGCAAGATGAAGTCTAATAGTAGATTTTGCATATGCATCCAACTCATTCCAATCATCCTCAGACATATTTGCAGGCTTAGCTTCAATCCCTGCCAAGGGTTTAATCTGCTTCTTTTGAATAAGCACATCCCTTATTTGTTCTTTCCACAAAGAAAAGTTTGTCCCATCAAACTTTTTAATGCTGAAAAACTCCTTTTCAAACATGGAAGAGGATGCCATGATGCAAATGAAACAAAATCCCAAATACTAGTACCTGCAAGAGAGAATCACAACAAATACTAGGTGCACCCAAATGTGTATGCCACAATAGAGTGAAATATCACCAAAACTCAAAGCTCAAAGCATCAAAAGATGCATCTGACTCATGTGCATATACTATGCATCCATATGAGCAAACCTGGCCCAAAAGAAAATGCCAACTGCAATGGCAATCCAAAATGCCAATAAGTGCCAAATGACTCAAGCATAAACACCGTCGTCCACTGGCATATGCATTAATAATATCTCATCCAAGAGAGCATAGCACTATCAGTGCATCACCTGCAATGTGTCAAAGCTGTCCCTCAGCATAAAATAGCATCCATGTGCAAAGCGTCCATAAAAAATAGCATCCCATAAGGCAATTTAGGCCTATCAGCGCATCCAATAATGACCGTAATGCATCCAAATGGCCTATAAATCATCCACTGCAACCCAATGCACACCACGAATGAGCGCACTCTGCTCAAATTATTGCAACCAGAGTGATCTGCATAAGGTATGCTCAAGAAATCATAGTCTCATAGTAATTACTGCTACTGAAAATAGAACCTGAGATGCCTCAAAACATGGGTGCCATTGCATAATCAGACTCAACAAAAAAATCTGCAAATATCTCTCTTCTGCCGAAACTCCAAAATCCCAACCGATGAGTGAGAAATGGGAGTCAACACTTATCCACTGCCATGTGGCATAAACCAAGGTTTCAAAATCTTAGAATGAAATATGCATAACAGAGAGACGAAATCGATTACATAGAGATCTATAACTCTGAAAATCCTCCGTCGAATCACGCAAGAACTGATAGGTAGGGGTTTTTGGGTGTCCGGAACGCAATGGGACAGACAGTTTTGGAAACCGTGGTCTCAATCACTAGGTCCAACACACAGACTAAAAAACGTTTTTGGAAACAAAGATATTTGTAAACTCCAATGGAGTGCGAATGATGAGCAACATAGAAGTTTTAGGACCTCTTGAGTCCACCGGAACTGACAGATCTGCAAATGGTTGCTCTAAACTTGAGTTCCAACACTCGGGTAGAAAAACGCAAAAACTGACCCAGTGAGCCAAAAATCCAATGAAATGATCCCAGATTCAAGAATGAAGGTGTTTCCAAGCTCCTGAAGTGAAGTGGATACCAAAAGCAAGAAATAGTTGCCTCTACAAGTTGATGTGGAGTCTCTGTCATCGAACGGAACAGGGAAAAGCTCAAGAAACGACTTTTTCTTTGAAAACACTTAACAGGCTCTCAAAACCACTTCGCAAAACCAAAGTGACTTTTCCAAAGGTTCCTCCAAGGTCTTTACACAGGCGGATGCAAGTAAAGTCACCCACAAAGCTTCCCACAGAGCTTCTCCTTCCTTCCATAGAGCTGCTGAGCTTCAAGCATTCACGCATGCTCAGCTCGATCACCCGGGCTCTGATACCAGTTGAGAGTGCTCTCAACAAAAGCAAGAATGGAAGAGGGAGAGAGAGAGATAGAGAGCCACACAAGTTTTGGTGGGTGCAGAACCACCCTAATCTTCTTTTTCATTCATTTATATATGTGTTTGAGTATTGTACATAACCGAGGTAAAGGCACAGTGACCTTTAACCCCTACAACTAGATGAAGAGCTATCCACCTCATCATTACTTGCACTCTAGTCATCGGTCTCTGAGTCACCTTCTTTGTCTCCTCTCTCTTCTTCAAAGATCGTAGTACAACTGTAAATATTATATTTGATGGGGGGCATTAATGATATTTACATTAATACCTTGGTGTAATAGTTTTGTAGCTACAAAAACCATTCAATACAATGCTACCATCTATCCATCATTCAATAGGTTGGATATAATGTCATCTATCAATTTAGGATGCTTTGGCTTTCGATAGTCCAACATTGATGCATCTAGTTTAGGCTTTTCTTCCTTGTTGTAATAAAGCTCCAGAGGGTTTACAAAACCCTTGACAGAGTCAAAATGGATGGCTACATTAATGAGAGTAAGCTTAAACATGGCCCTCTAAGTCTCCAAACCTTAAAAGTCATCCATCGAGAAAAGGAATTAAAAAAGGAAGTTGATCGCATGAAAAGGAAGGCAACTCAGGTCTGCCAAGCTAAAATGAAACAAAAAGGGCTCATATGTATTTGTAAAGTAGCAGTGGAAGGCATAAATCCTATGGATGATCTAACCACTGCACCCACTAGAGTGCATGTGGCTTTTCAATTATGTAGGGAGATGATTTGCTTTGCTAAAGCCTTTGTGGATCTAGGGGCGAAATCTCTTGAGAGGTTTGTGACAAACTCTTAACATCAGAGGTAACCCATGAACCCACTCTTGTCATGGTGCAAGAAGTACTGTTGGGTTGTCAATTGCTAAATTAACTAGCAAGAATGTAGAGTGACCTTAACAATCAGTCAACGCACATCAGTGGTCTCAATCAGTTCAAGAGCCTCAGAGTCATAGACCCTCTGACCTCTAAGTCCAACAAAGTGCCCACTCACATCCGCAAGCACACTAATCTAGGCAACATCTACCCCCATCATAGCATTGCAGCAAGTGGAAAAGATAGTACAGCAACAATGCCTTCGACCTTCGTGAACGTCACTACTAAGGCATCCGAAGGAAATTCAAGGGTGCCACGAGCAGCAATACCCACCACATCACCCCCCCCACCACCTCTTCAAGTTTGAAGAAAGGACATCGCTAGCTACCCAAAGATGCTGCCGAAGCCAATTCTCTCCATCATCCAGTGAGAGAATTTCAGCATGCAACTTCACTCCTGCCCTTACTTTCCTATGCCAAGCTCAATGGAAGCTCCTAAGAATAGGAAACCCCATAAGAGGAGATACACAATGAGGCCCAAAAAGAAAAGGAGTTACCTGAGATGATCCCTAAGTAGCTGCTAGAAGCTTAGGGCTACTATGAAGGAGATGAGTTACCCAAGATTGAGCCCTAAGTGGCTGCTAGAAGCTCAAGGCTACTACGAAGCCAATGAGCATATTTGGGTAACCTACTCCCAAGAAGGGGGCAGAAACACAAGAACCTTTTGCATTAAAAGCAAAGCTCGAAGCCAGATCAATCGGTGAGACTCGATGGCTTGATGCCCTCAATGGCCTCTCCATCCACTCTTCTTTTCGATCTAAGTCAAACTTGGACTTTTGCATCTCGGATCAAAACTACCAATGCTATCAAGCATGCCACAATCCAAAAGTCCAACCCTACTTGGAAGCCATCGAACTCATGCCCTTGGTCAACCATATGCCATGTTACTTGGATCTAGACTTGATCACACAATTCTCGACATTTACAACCACTTGACCAAGGTGACATTGTTTATAGATGAATAGGAAATCACCCACCACTTCTAGCTTAGCATTGACACCATAAGGGATGTCTTTGGATTCCCAATGATGACAGAGCCTTTCATAAAAGTGTGGAATCCTAAGATAAAGCTAGCCCCATTGGTGGACTGGGAGAGTTGTCACCACAAGGGAGGCATCCCCTTTGACAACATCAAGGATCAGGCATATGTGAGGCTAGCCTAGGTGCTTAGTGCTTATATTCCTGATGAAAGTGAGATGTTAGACCACGATAATGTGCTTGTGGTCAACCTGCTTCTCTGCCTCCTCAATCTAGTCCAATTCTACACCATTGGGTGGATTACTTTTACAAGGAGATGGACCTCTAGTGTCATAATCCGTGCCAAAAGATTGGAAACCAAATGCTTTTGATCCCTCTCATTAAGCACATCATCAAGCCAAAGAACTGGCCAGCAAATCATTTACGGAGTGACAAACCGCACTTCACAAATGAATTTGAAATGGCTCCAACACTCTCAATTATGGAGTATGAACAATACCACAAGCAACAAGAGGAGTCTAGGGCTACCTCCATCTAGGTTGAGCACAAATTGAAAAGGTCCAAGCAAAAGGCCACTATAGTAGTACAACATGGCCTCATAGTGTCACTGACTATGACACAAGTGGTCACCCCCTCTCTCATTTCCACTCAAGTATGGGGGCAACCATAGTGGTAGACCCAAGAGCAACAACAGCAATAGCAACATAGGCTAGGGCAGTCTGAGTTGATCAAGGACTAGCTTTAAAATGATCTTTTTGTCAACTTTGACAACCCGGTGGCCCAAGTACTCATCCCCAACAACAGTTTCTAGATCTCTCCAAGAAACTCATATCACTGCTCTCCTCCTTCAAGTGCAAGTCCCATTAACAAAATTAGTGGCATCCTCCTCCAACTATGGACCAGAGTGCAGGAAACATAAGGCCACTATGCCAACCATGCCTATGGCTTTGCTATAGAATACAAGTAACTAAGGAAACAGGAACCCAGACAAGCCACTTTGATGGAGGGGCGGTTTAAGGATTCTCTCATACAGGGCACGAACATGGCCCACAATATTTTCAAGAGGCAATAGGAGACCCTTACAGAGGAAGTAGTCCAAGCACAGGATCAACAATGAATCTGTTAGCTCTCTGAAGAGCTTGAACTAGAGAAAGGCCACAGGTCTTGAGTCTACACAGGTCTTGAGTCTACAAGCAATTGGAGAAGCCCACAAGAGGCCATAAAAAAGGAACAAGAACTAGCAACTTCACTACAAGAGTCGAATGGAGCTCTAGAATAGGAGATGTTAGTTGAAAAGGCAAGGGTAGATACTCTTTTCACCTAGAGTGCTGAAGTAGAGCATGCCCTTGAGTAGTATAGGTCTGATGCAAAAAAGACCCGAGAAGCCATGCGTATGCAAATAGAGGCATCCCACAACTCCCACCGTGAATAGTTAGAGAAGAACAACAATTTGTATCACCAACTAGAAATGGCCCGCATGTAGCCCTCTAAAGAGATCAAGCTCAAAAGTTAGAATGAAGTCGAGTATGAGAAGGTCTTGGAGGCCTCTGTTGACACTAGCACTCATGACCTAGAGCCCCGCATGGTGGAAGCCACCTCACACTTCCCCTTTAGCATCCTTAGAGTCGCCTCCATTTAATACCACCTTGACCTCACTAACCCACTTCCCCCCACTTATATTTTTGATGTCATGTGCAACCATTCCCTCCATGCACACCCAATTGTGGCCAAGGAATTCTTTAGTGGCAATCTTAAATTTAATGAGGATCAAGATATCCAGCACCTACTCTCCCATCCAATTATCCTAAAGTGCATCATTGAATCCTTGCTTTTTCCACTAGACACCAAAAATTTGGAACTTTCTTAGCCCATTGACCTCCCAACATGGGCTTGTACTCCACATTCTATGGCTAAAGATCTCAAATGGATGCAAGAATGTGGCCGACATCAAACTTAAAACTATATTTTGGTGAATAGGGTTACCCAATTTCACCTGGTTGGCACTATCCTTCTATATAATAAAATTCTAGAAGCTATGTAGTGCATGATCGAGGAGGGTTTTAGCTTTTTTAAAACCGGGGGAATGCAGAAACCATAAAGGTGATGAAGGAAATGCGAGAGAGCTTCAAGGCTAGGAAGGATGGGGCAGTTAGGAGCCGGGGTGGAGAAGACAATGTGGCAGCTCCCTAGTCCAAGAAGGATGCAAAGAGTAGCCATGGTGGAGCAAGTTCCAACCACCATGGTGGAGCAATTTGCAGCAGCCACGGTGAGGGTTGTTTTTTCAAAACACTGTTGGAAGTTCAAAGAGTAAGCTACAAGATCCTGTAAGAAGATCATGATAGATGTGTGCATGAGCTTGCCGTGGGCTTTGACAGTTAGCTTTGACAGTTATGAAAAGCAATCCATCATCCTGAGAGATTTCTAAACTAGAGTGGAAGTCTTGGAAATGGCCCATGAAGATATTTTTTAGCACTTTACATAGCTTCAATAGACGCTAAGGGATTCAGATAAAGTTGTTGCACAGAGTGAGCAAAAAGTGGAGGAGATGAAGGAGAACATCCGCAGCCTTGGGATGAGGGAGCAAGGAATCAAGAAGCAACTTTGTCATGTACAAAGTAATAATGTGGTATTGACGGCCGCAATAGTTAAATCAGATGCCTATCTTGCTATGCAACAGGGCCAAAATGCATGGTCTACCATACCCACATCATAGATGACTGTTGTATCCGATGGCCTGTGTGCTACCATCTTGTGCATGTTTTTTGTTTTGGAGTATTTGTGCATACAAAATCTAGATATAGAAAATACCATTTGCCATTGCCCAGGTCATTGACAGATCAAATGTTCTTGCCTGCTACAGCTATCTATGACAAGAAAGTAGATGCTGCAGCCCAATTTGCCATTTGAGCAAAAGATCTTAAAGACAAGGAGCTCAAATTGAAGAAGGCCAACCTGACTACGAGGAAAAGAAGCCTGAAGGGAGGAACCAACCCTCTTCAACAAAGGAGCAAGAAGGGTCAAACTTGCAACTAGGAAGCTGAAATCAAGGAAAGAGGAAGCGGCATGAAGGGAGGGGCCGAGCCCTTGTAGGAAGGAACCAATCCCATTCTAGAAAGGAGTAAGGAGGGCCAAGCCTACAATTAGGGAGCTCAATAAGGAGTCCTTGAGATGTAATATAAAGTAAAGGAGTCTTTGAGATTGTAATCTGTTGAATTGTTAATTTTCTCCAGAGTTTACTTGGGCAATGTTTTCTCAGCTATGTGACTAGATAGTGTCCTTTGATCCATGCCAACACGGTGATAATAATGAGACAAAAGATTCCAATTTGACAAGTAATGTGAGATGAAAGATTTTGATTAGATCACTAATGTGAGACTGAAAGATTTTGATTAGTGAACTAATATGAGACGAAAGATTTCGATTAAACAACTAATGTGAGACGAAAGATTTTGATTAGACAACTAACATGAGATTGAAGAATGAGAAGGTTGGGCTCAATCAAAGATTTTGATTACCAAACTAACATGAGACTGAAGATTGAGAAGGTCGGGTTCAATGAACTCTCTCCCTATTTAAGTGCAGTGCAGACACAACTAAGAGCCCATTATGAAATCTAGCCCCAAAACTTTGTACACCAATCCAAACTTTGTACACCGATCCACCTACTGCCGATCCAGCTACATCGAATATATGGCATACCCAAATAACTTTGGAATGCTTTTGTTCTATCTGAAAATGATGTTGGATGGCATCCTTGTAGAAACAGACCCGAAGAAGAAGGAGGAAAATAGTTATAAGGAGGACATGCTTCGGTGGTGGGTGTATCACTTGGAGTCGGCAGAGATGGTAAATATTAATTTCTTGGCTATTGTCTTTCCTACTCCTTTAAGGTACTTGTCAAGCTCATGATGTAGGTTTCTTTTAGCAAGACATGATAGAGGCATGAAGATGTATAGAGTGCAAAGACCAGGATGAAGAGGACCCCCAACAAAAGGAGGAGTTACTATGGGCATATAAGTCGGCAAACTCAAGCAAGCAGTGTGTAATCCGAGTGTGTGAAGAGGTCTGCCATTGTGCATTAGGCTGGCCTAAAGAGTTGGGAGATGCTTCCCATAGAGAGGTTGATAAGATAGTTGGGAGTCTGGAATTTCCTTGAAAAAGCAAAATGTCGTATTTTAAAACAATAAAAATCTTACAAAATTTTCTTGGACTTGTGGAATTTCTCATGGTGCTCATAATACCTGATTTTGTATCGACCTGCTTCCATGTTAGTACTTAAATGTTTTAAGTAGCCTGGTGGTTGAAATCTGATGGTTAATGATAACTAGTCTAAAGGGCACTAGCACTGTGCAACAAATTTTAGGATCGCACGGTAGTAGTATAGGGATAGCACGGTAGTAATGCATGATAACTTATTGCTAATGCAGTGCTTGGTTGCACTAGGATATTAACAACCACCAGTGTGGTGGTTTGCTTCTAATATTACAAGATGAATGGAAATATACGATGTGTGGATTCGTTATGGAAAACCAGTGCGATGGTTGTTGGAATATACTAAAAACAAGCATGGGATGAAATCTAACGGTCAATGAAACGATAAAGAGTCTAAAGGGCACTGATTTAGTACAGCACTCTACAATAAATTTTAGGATAGCACGACAGTATAGGGATAACACGGTAGTAGTGTAGGATTAGTGTAATATAAATTATCACCAGTGTGGTGGTTGGTTACACTAGGGTAATAATAGCCACCAGCACGGTGGTTTGCTTCTATTATTACAAGATGAATGGATTCATAGGATGTGTGGATTCGTTATGGGAAACCAGCGTGGTGGTGGTTGGGATATACTAAAAACAAGCATGGGATGAAATCTGACAATTAACGAAACGATAAATAGTCTAAAGGGCACTATTTTAGTATAGCATTGTGTAGTAAATTTTAGGATGGCATGGCAGTAGTGTAGGGATAGCACGGTAGTAGTGCAGGATAAGTTATCGCCAGTGTGATGGTTGGTTTGCACTAGGATATTAACAACCACAAGCATGGTGGTTTGCTTCTATTATTACAAGATGAATGGATTTGTAGGATGTGTGGATTCGTTATGGGAAACCAGTGCACTGGTTGTTGGGATATACTAAAAACAAGCATGGGATTTATCGTTTGGGATTTACAAAACCAATTTAATAAACAAAATGGTGGTTGTTTGGGATATACTAAAAAGAAGCATAGTCTCAAATACAAATTCCATTTTGTAGGACAAGTGGACATATTGTTTCCTTGCAATGAGACTACATACATTTTCTTAGTACTATCTTAGTCATCCTCGTCCACTACTCCAAGACACCCCAAGATGTGCTCATACTTGTCTAAATCCAATTTGAAGACACTCTTGGCCTTCTTTTGTTGTGGCACAGGTTGCATCTGAAACTTAATAGCTCTTACTAGATGAGAGTACACACATGTTTGTGGACTCTTATATAGAATTTCGTAATTGCGGCCTCTCTTGGATGTTTTTTTGTACCAAAAAGCTCCGACTACTACATCCCACTTCTCATAGGTTGTTCCCCAATTATCCTTAAATGTTTCCTCAACCTTGTACTTAGGTTTTGTGCACTGCAACAGAAAGTATGGGTCATCTTTCTCGTTCTCCCCAGAATCTATGAGACAACTACAAAGTTATCCCCCTCTTCCAGACAGTCAATGAGGTCATCGAAACTCTCCCCAAACTATGGTGAGTCGTTTGTCTCTCCATTGTTTGTTACTCCATCTGAACGTAGAGGGAAAACTTGAACTCGCTCCCATGTCTTCATAGTTGCAATGTTCTCACAATCGTCATGATCCCCTATGATGCACACACTGTAGAAGCAAGAAAGTTTTCTTGTTTTAATCAGTTGGTTGTTTGAAAAGCCCCATAAGCTGTGCAGACCACAAACTCCTTTAATTTTCTTGCAATCGTGCCGGCTTCTCCTTTGCACTTCATCCACTTTCACTTCATGGAACACTTTGCATACTACAATATTCTTAAGGCTTTGTTTACTGTATGTTGAATGCACACTTGTGGAGAGGTTGGCTATAAGCCATGTTACAGCATCATGGGAATCATTGAGTTTTTCTTGAGGGCATGCTAATTGGTGTTTAAACAGAGCTTGCTTAATAACAATACCACATCCATCATGTTCACCCTTGCCATGGCTAGACCCAAAGAAATTCCACATCATGTCTAAACCGGTCAAGGATTTAAACTTTGAGACGAAGTAGAATCCACGAGCTGATTTAAATTGAGAGACAGCACCATCTGACCACACCCAATGTTGTTTTGGGGATTTTCTTTTTTCAGCCATTCCCAATGCAATAGAAAAGCATGCTACACAAATAAGGTGTCATGTTCCCTATAATATGAAATGTAGAAATGGTATGTGCATTGCACTAACTTGGACTCCTGTGAGTCAGCAACAAGTAGATTGGCATCAGGCATGGAAGAATCAAGCAAATGACTGTAAGTGATATGCACAAGAATTGTTATCTGCTTGTTGTACCGGTGAGCACTTTGTATCTCATCTTGTTCTTGAAAAGAATAATTTTTTGCAAAATCTATGATAGATACAATAGTGTCACGGGGAAAATTGGCAAGGCAAGTCCTAAACTGCTTATCCTGCCAGCTGGTCGTGAAATTGTGAAGCAATATTTTGGGATGCATTGAACCACGTGACCTATAAGCTCCCTTGGTTGGGTGCTCTTATATGACAGTAGCCATCTCTTTTTATCGGATCCTTCAACATTGACATTTTCAAATCTCCTCCATTTTAGAGCAACATGAGTGTCTTCCCTCATTTCATTTGGACATACATTGAATGTCTTCTTCTTCAGTTTCAAACTGCAATGCTTTCATGTGCCATGAATGCATTCAATCCTGTGCCACTCATGGTCTCCCTTTGGACAAGCCATTGGCTCCCATAGAGATATTAGGCTACAAAACCTACCCTCCCTTGCAACACACAATGAGGATCCAGGTGGCGAGCACTCTCAACTGGTATCAAAGTTCGGGTGATCTAACTGAGTGTGCGTGAATGCCTGGAAGCTCAACAGCTCTGTGGAGGAAGGAGAAGCTCTGTGGGAAGATTTGTGGGTGACTTTACTTGCATTTGAGTGTGCAGAGACCTTGAAGGACCCTTTGGAAAAGTCACTTTGGTTTTGCGAAGTGGTTTTGAGAGCATGTTAAGTGTTTTCAAAGAAAAAGTCATTTTTTGAGCTTTTCCCTGTTCCGTTCGACAATAGAGACTTTGTATTGACTTGTAGAGGCAACCATTGCCTACATTTGGTGTCCATTTCACTTCACGACTTGGAAACACCTTCATTCTTGAATTTGGGATCATATCGTTGGATTTCTAACTGACTATGTTAGTTTTAACGTTTTTTTGCCTAGGTGTTGGAACTCAAGTTTGGAGCAACCATTTGCAGATCTGTCAGTTTCGATCGACTCAGGAGGTCCTAAAACTTCTATGTTACTCATCATTCACACTTTGGTGGAGTTTACAAACAGTTCAGTTTCCAAAAACGTTTTTCAGTCTATGTGTTGGACCCATTGATTGGGACCATGGTTTCCAAAACCGTCTGTCCCATTGCATTCCGGATGCCTAAAAAACCCTACCTATCAGTTCTTGCATGATTTGATGAAGTATTTTCAGAGTGATAGATCTTTGTGTATTTGATTTTGTCTCTCTATTATGCATTTTTCATTCTAAGGTTTTGAAGCCTTAGATTTATGCCACATGGCAGTGGATAAGTGTTGACTCCCATTTCTCACTTATCAGTTGGGATTTTTGAGTTCTAGCAAAAGAGAGATATTTGAAGATTGTCTTACTGAGTCCGATTATGTAATGGCACCCATGTTTTAAGGTATCTCAGGTTCTATTTTCAATAGCGGTCATTGCCGTGGGACCATGATTTCTTGAGCATACCTTATGCATATCACTTTGGTTGCAGTTTGAGCTATGTGCGCTCATTCGTGGTGTGCATTAGGTTGCAATGGATGATTTATAGCCATCTGGATGCATTGCGATCCTTATTGGATGCACTAATAGGCCTAGATTGCCTTGTAAGATGCTATTTTTATGGATGCTTTGCACATGGATGCTATTTTATGTTGAGGGACAGCTTTGACACATTGCAAGTGATGCACTAATAGTGTTATGCTCTCTGGGATGAGATATTGTTGATGCATATGCCCATGGATGATGTTTATGCTTGAGCCATTTGGCACTTATTGGCATTTTGGATTGCTATTGCAGTTGGCATTGTCTTTTGAGCCAGATTTGCTCATATGGATGCATAGTACATGCACATGAGTCAGCTGTATCTTTTGATCTTTGAGCTTTGAGTTTTGGTGACATTTCACTCTATTGTGGCATACACATTTGGGTGAACCTGGTATTTGGTGTGATTCTCTCTTGCAGGCACTAGCATTTGGGATTTTGCTTTATTTGCATCATGGTATCCTCTTCCATGTCTGAAAAGGAGTTTTTCAGCATTAAAAAGTTTCTTTGTGGAAAGAACAGATAAGGGATGTGCTTTTTCAAAAGAAATAGATAAAACCCTTGCAAGGGATTGCAGCTATGTCCACAGATGAATGGAATGAGTTGGATGCATTGGCAAAGTCTACCATTAGACTTCATCTTGGGGAGACAGTTTATTTCACAGTAGTCACGGAAAGGACTACGGAAGCTTTATGGAAAAAGTTGTGTGCTACATATGAGAAAGAGATTGCCTCAAACAAAGTCTATCACATGAAGAGATTGTTTCAGTTGCACATGAAGAAGGGAGTATCCATAGCTTTGCACTTGAATGAATTTAATATCATTTTCAGTCAGCTTCAAGCTCAAAAGATGAATTTTGATGCGGAAATGAGGGCAATATTTCTCTTATACTCATTACCATCCTCATGGGATACTTTCCATACTGCTATCAGTAACTCTGCACCTGGTGGAGTATTAAACTTTGATGATGTGGTTGGTAGCTTGTTGGCCGAGGAGATTAGATGGAAGTCAATGGAAGGCAACAAGCAGGATGCAGCCTTAAATGTGCAAAGGGGCATATCACAGTCTAGGGGGAAGTTTCAAGAAAGAGGGAAGTCCCATAGCAAGTCCAGGGCACGAAACATTGAGTGTCACTATTGTGGCAAGAAGGGCCACATGCAAAAGGATTGCTACAAGCTTAAAAGAGAGCAAAAGGATAAGAAAAAGAATGCAAATTGGGGTGCAAATCAAAAGGAAGAGAGTCCAAGGGAGGACAAAGGAAAAGTGAAGATCGAGGAGATCAATGTAGTCACACATGATAGTGACAATGACATTCTCTTCATGTCTAGTTTATCTGCAGAGTTGCTTACCACTTTAGATGATGCATATTCCCAGGATTGGATTTTGGATTCTAGTGCTTCATTCCATGTTACTCCCCATAGGGAATGGTTCTCCACCTATGACAATGGAAAGATAGTTTGTGTGCATCTTGGAAATGACTATGCATGTGACATAGTGGGAGTAGGTGACATAAAGTTTTCTTTTGCAAATGGGTCTGTATTTTTTTTGAAAAATGTGAGACATGTGCCTAAGCTGACCAAGAGTATCATTTCAACGGGTCAACTAGATGATGCTGGTTTTCAGATCATCTTTGGTTCTGGGAGTTGGAAAATTCAAAAGGGCTCTATGCTTTTGGCCATGGGTGCCAAGTGTGGGACTTTGTATCCCTTACATGTATCAGGGGTGTTTGACCATGTTGTTGCAATAATCGAGCAGCGAAGCACTTCTTTATGGCATTGCCAGTTGGGCCATATGAGCCAAAATGGGATGAAACTCTTATGCTGTTTGGGTTATGTATCGCATTTATGTTTCTCTGATTTTGAAATTTGTGAACACTATCTCTATGGGAAGCAGACTAAATCAGCCCATAAAAGAAGGGGAAAGAAACAGTTTGAAAAGCTTGATTTGGTGCATTCAGACATATGTGGTCCCATGCCTACACAGCCATTAGGTAGGGCTGAATACTATGTGACATTCATTGATGATGCAACTAGGAAAGTGTGGGCTTATGCTATAGCTCGAAAGAGTGATGTGTTCTAGGTATTTCAGAAATGGCTAGCCTTGGTTGAGAATTAGTCAGGTAGAATGCTTATGTGCCTACTAATTGACAATGGTGGAGAGTATCTTGTTAGATATCAATGCTCCACTCTCATGTAACTACGCGGGAACCAGCTAACTCTACTTGTAAGCCCCCCATATGAGGAGAAGGCATTTGAGTAGCTCGGTTATCCAGTAGGTCCTGGTTTGTTGGACACCAAATGGGGGCCGTGTGTGGCCTGATGGCTGGAGGGATTCAGATAGAGTTGGCACATTGCTAACTAGGCTACATGCAAGTGCGGGAAGGCATCCCATGACTGACCGAATTGAGGATAGATGGAGCATTTCCTAGGCAACCCACTCTCGGGTTGCAGGGCCCGTTTGGAGCCCCAGATGATCCCGGATTGCTCTGGGCCAAATGGTAACCATAGGTTAGTTGCTCTATTCTGCGCCATGGTTCTAACGTGTGGTCGACGGCCTATTTCAGGACCGACCTCCTATCGGCCATTTTGGGCCGATTGGGTCGGTCCTCTAATTGGGTCTAACCGACTATGACTGGTGGCTATATAAGAGCAAGCCCGTGAAGCCCATAATCATTACTAGCTACAGCAACCCTGATTCCTTAGCATCCAGCCTCCGTCCTCTACTGTTTCCAACATGCCATCGAAGCTTCTCACAAACGAGTGCACGGCTGGGAGGTAGCACCATCTATTGTATCAGTTTTACAGTAATCAAATTTTTGATTCTCCATACTATCTTCTTTTCTCTCTTGCATATGAGATCCTATTATCTGTCGATCACGGATGTTGTATTGTTTTCTTACATGGTATCAGAGCTTGGGCTCTAGTAAGAAGATTTGGTAGTGTGTTTCTATTTGCGAGCAAATTGTGAGAGATGGCCTAGCCCGCAAGACTACGAATCGCACCATTCAGTGAAAGTGAAAAGTTGGATGGCACTAACTATTCACTCTGGAAGTTCAAGATGAAGACCATCCTAAGTGCATACGAGTTTTGGGATAATACTACTGGGGTGGACGTGAAGCCCAGATCTAGCCAAAGCAGGACAATAGATAGTACCAACTGCAGATCAGATTCTCGTGTGGACAAGAAGAAATGCAGATGCACTGTGTTCTATTGTCTACAGTGTAAGTGATTCTGTCATGGCATTAATTTAACATGTCACCACAGTGGAGGAGGCATGGACGGTCTTGAAAAATCCATATGAGACCACGAATCAGATGCGGATTTAGAATTTGGAGACTCAACTCACAAATGAGAAACTATCTGAGTTTGAAACGGTAGAGAAGTTCATCACCAGGGTAAAGAATCTACGCGATCAGGTGACTGCAATTGGCATCACCATCAGTAGTGAGAATCTAGCATGAAGGTGCATACGGATTCTCCCAACAAAGTACGACGATCTTGTTACGACGCTGAATATGCAAAACAGAATTCTGCCCCTCAACTTTGAGGATTTCAGTGCGATGCTTCTGGAGGAGGAGATGTGTCAAAAGACGAGGACTGGAGAAGATCCGGCTTTCTCAGCTGGATCAAAGAAAGGTAAGGGTAAGGACTCTAGTAACCCATCTTCTTCTGATGATAAAAAGAGAGAGAAGAAGATCAAGTGCTTCTATTGCAACAAGGTAGGGCACAAGCAGAATGAGTGCCGAAAGAAGATTGCAGATGAGAAGAACGGAGTAAAGAAAGAGTCTAGCAACAGTGCGTAGGCAGTACCAGTAGAGCTATTCATAGCAATTGAGGAGATTTGCAGGGAGGCAGTTCATGTACCTGCGGATGAACTTTGGATTATTGACAGTGGGCGGCATCGTGCCACGTGACCATTCGGAAGGATTGGTATATCTCTCTACATCCAGTAGGGAATGACATCCTGGTAGCAGTCGGCAATGATGCAAAATGTCCAGCAAAAGGAAAAGGTACGATTGCTCTCAAGTCAAATGGAGTTGTAAAATAGTTGTCCGCGATGTCCTTTGTGTGCCAGATATCAAGAGAAACTCGTTGTCCGTTTTTGCGATCATTGATCGGGACCTCAAAGTTCAATTCGATAAGAATGGCACACATATTTTCGATCTTCAAGGGAAGGTCGTTGGTAAAGGTACACGGCGCAACAACATCTATGAACTCTCAGCTTTCAGTGCTTGAGTCGATGTGAGCAACACTAAGCTATGGCATGAGAGGTTTGGTCATCTAAACCTTAGTTCTTTAAAGGAGATGCATAAAAGTGGAATGATTGTAGACCTACTAGAAATTACAGATCTGCTCGATGTATGTGAAGCTTGCATGATGGGCAAGCAGCATTAGCAACCCTTTCCTAAAGAGACTAGTAGGGCAAAGGCTCCTCTAGAGCTCGTTCACACGGACCTCTATGGAAATATGGAGACGGAAGCTTTGGGTGGTTCCTACTACTTCATGACGCTAATCGACGACTACAGTAGAAGGATATGGATATACTTTCTGAAGACTAAAGATGAGGCTTTTAGTAAGTTCAAAGAATGGCATGTAATGGTCGAGAAAGAAACGGGGAGGAAGGTGAAGAAGTTGAGATCAGACAAAGGTGGTGAGTTCACATCAAGTAAATTCGAAAGTTACTGCAAAAGTCATGGGATCAAGAGGCAGAAACCCTCGCCACATACATCATAGCAAAATGGAGTAGCAGAGCACAAGATACGCATCATCTGCGAAATGGGCAGGAGTATGATGAAAGGGAAAGATTTGCCAAAGACTTTCTAGGCTGAAGCATGTAACATGGCAGTTGGCAAAGAAGGGCGTAGACTACACTTTGATGACAGAGGTGATCCGTGCTGAAGAACCCAAGTGTCTTGAAGAGGCACAGGGTGATGATAGGTGGATGGAGGCTATGCAGTCGGAGTATGGCTCCATAATGAAGAACAACACTTGGGACCTTGTGGATCGACCACCAAAATGCAAGGTAATCGTGGGTGTACAAGACCAAGTACAAGTCCGATGGCACGTTGGATAAGTACAAGGCTCGGCTCATGGCAAAAGGATTCGCACAGGTACATGGTTTTGATTATCAGGATACTTTTGCTCCCACAGGTCGACTAACCACAATTCGCAGTGTTTTGGCTTTAGCAGCACCGGAAAGTTGGCCCATGTTTCAGATGGATGTAAAATCTACCTTTTTGAATGGAGATCTCAAGGAGGAGGTATACGTGGAACCACTAGGTTTTGTGATCCTCGATTCAAAAGGTAAAGTCTGTAAACTGAAGAAGGCACTTTACGGGCTGAAACAGGACCCATGAGCATGGTACCAGCGGATTGATGCCTACTTTTTGCAAAACGGGTTCAGAAGGAGCCCATCTGATGCAAATTTGTATATCTAAAGAGAAGGAGGTAGGCGTATGATCGTGGTCCTTTATGTGGACGACCTTGTCATTATAGGGAACCATGAAGAAAAGATCTCACAGACAAAGTAGTTGCTAGGAAGAGAGTTTGAAAGGACAGACCTCAAATTGATGCATTTCTGTATGGGGATTGAAATTTGGCAAGAGCCAAAATAGATCTTTATCTCATAGCTGAAGTATGCTGGAGAGATACTGAAGGCATTTGGCATGGCTGAGTGTAAGACAGTTGGCACCCCTATGGAGGTTGATGTGAAGCTCTCAAATCAGGATTCATCACCATTGGTGACGAAGCGAAGTACAAAAGGCTTGTGGGCAATTTGTTTACTTGTGCAACACGCGGCCGGACATCAGTTTTGCAACTAGTGTACCAAGCATGTTTTCCAATAAGCCCCGGGAGAACCATTGGAGGGTAGGGATGTGGGTGCTGAAATACATCAAAGGCACACTTGATTATGGCATCACCTATACCAAGGGCAACATCTTGATCGGATTCTGTGACTCAGATTGGGCAGAAGACGTGGACAACAGGAGATCAGTGACAAGTTACTATTTCTCACTTAGATTTGGAGCTGTGTCATGGGTCAGCAAGAAGCAACCTATAGTTGCTCTTTCTTCTACCGAGGCTGAGTACAAATCAGCATGTTTTGCTTCTTGTGAGGCAGTGTGGTTAAGGAGGATTTTAGGGGACATGTGTGCAATGCAAAACAAGCCTACGTAGTTATCATGTGACAATTAGAGTTGCATGGCAATTGTCAAGAACCTGGTGTACCACGCTCGCACAAAACACATTGAGATTCAATATCACTTTGTATGCGAGCTCATCATGGATGGAGAGGTCGACTTGGTGTACTATCCGACTATAGAGAATGCTACAGACATCTTCACGATGGCTCTTGGAAGAGACTTGCGGGAAGGCATCTTCATCGACTTGGCATTGGGCCAAAAAAGTAAGTTCACTTGCGGGTGGACATTGAGGGGGGGTGTTAGATATCAATGCTCCACTCTCGTGTAACTACGTGGGAACCAACTAACTCTACTTGTAAGCCCCCCATATGAGGAGAAGGCATTTGAGTAGGTTGGTTATCTGGTAGGTCCTGGTTTGGACACCAGATGGGGGCCATGTGTGGCCTGATGGCTAGACGGCTTTAGATAGAGTTGGCACACTACCAACTAGGCTACATGCAAGTACAGGAAGGCATCCCATGATTGACCGCACTGAGGGTAGACGGAGCATTTCCCGGGGTAGCCCACTCTTGGGTTGTGGGGCCCGTTTGGAGCCCCAGATGATCCCGGATGGCTCTGGGTTGAACGGAGGCAATAGGTTAGTTGCTCTATTATGCACCATGGTTGTAACGTGTGGTCGGTGGCCTCCGACCTCTAGTCGACTGTTTTGAGCTGACTGGGTCGGTCTCCCAATTGGGTCTAATTGACTACGACTAGTGGCTATATAAGAGCAAGCCCGTGAAGCCCATAATCATCACTAGCTATAGCAACCCTGACTCCTTAGCATCTAGCCTTCGTCCTCTATTGTTTCCAGCATGCCATCAAAGCTTCTCACATAGGAGTGCACGGCTGGGAGGTAGTGCCATCTATTGTATCAGTTTATAGTAATCAAATTTTTGATTCTCCATACTATCTACTTTTCTCTCTTGCATACGAGATCCTATTATCTGTTGAGCACAGACGTATTGCTTTCTTACATATCTCTCTCCTGACTTTTAGCATTCCTATGATACACCTAGGATTAAGAGGGAGCTCACATCCCCTCGTACTCCAGAGCAAAATCGAGTTGTAGAAAAGATGAGCCGTACCATTCAAGAAAGGTTGCAATGCATGCTTTCCAATGCAAGTCTTTCTGATGCAAGTCTTTCTGGTGGTTTTTGGGCTGAGGCAACGAAGATTGCAGTGCATGTGATCAATAGATCACCTAGTAAGAGTTTGGATGGTGGTATTCCTGAAGAGACATGGAGTGGCAAGAACTCTAACTCTCATTTGCGTATGTTTGGGTGTGAGGCATATGCACATGTGCCAAAAGAGCTTCAAAAGAAGCTAGATCCTAAGTCTAGGAAATGCATCTTTCTGGGTTATGGTGAAAGTGGAGAGATGGGCTATCGTCTCTAGGGTCCAGAAGCAAAGAAGATCATACACAGCCATGATGTAGCCTTCAATGAGAAGAAGATGCATAAGGCACCCATGAGGGATGTGGAAATGAGAAGAATCACTTTCCAGGACGTGAATCCACCTGCATATGTTGATAGACAGCAAGCTGTCCATGCACCATATGTGCAAGAAATGGTACCACCAAGTACTCCCACACGTATACAATCAAGGGTAGATGATGGATCATCTATTGGTGGAAATGATGAGCCAAATGTGGCTGATATGCAAGTGGGACAGCAAGCTGAAATGCCCTTGAGAAGATCATCTAGAGTGTCTAGACCGCTTGATAGGTTTGTTCCAGGGGTAGACTATCTGATGCTTACTGATTGCGGGGAGCCTTCTTGCTACAGAGAGGCTATGATGCATGAGGATCAATGTAAGTGGGAGTATGCTATGCAATCAGATGAGTTCACTTATGAATAATAAGACTTGGGACTTGGTTTCTTTGCCACATGGAAAGAAAGCATTGACATGTAAATGGGTCTACAAGATGGTCACAGGTGATGATGTGCCTAGGTACAAGGCCCATTTGGTCACTAAAGGGTTCAAGCAAGAGAAGGGTGTGGACTTTGATGAGATATTCTCTCCAGTTGTGAAGATGACCACACTTAGATGCATGCTTGGACTAGTGGCAGCATAGGATATGGAGCTTATGGAGATGGATGTCAAGATAGCTTTCTTGCATGGGGAAATTTACATGGTGCAGCCAAAAGGCTTTGAAGAAAAGGGCAACGAACATTTTGTTTGCAAGCTGAAGAAGAGTCTCTATGGTCTTAAGCAAGCACCTAGAGAATGGTATCAGAAGCCTTTCATTCAATCCCAGGGTTTTAGAAGGAGTGAAATTGATCACTGCCTCCATACTACAAGGGCTAAGGATAATAGCCTGATACTCGTGGCACTATATGTGGATGATATGCTATTGGCTAGCAAGAATACTTATGAGCTAGATGCACTAAAGGCTAAGTTGGATGAGGCCTTTGATATGAAGGATTTGGGACTTGCAAGTCATATTCTTGGTATGCACATCATGCGTGATCGGAGTAGGAAACTCCTTTGGCTTTCACAGAAGGAGCTCAGAAGGAGTATGTTACAAAAATATTGCAGCGTTTCAATATGGAGGGGGGGAAGGCAGTGAGTACTCCATTGCCTCCATATGTGAAACTGAGTCATACAGATAGTCCCAAATCAGATGAGGAGAGGGCCATGATGGCCAATGTTCCTTATGCATCAGTGGTTGGGAGTCTTATGTATGCTATGATAGGTACTAGACCAGACATTGCATTTGCAGTGGGAGTTGTTAGCCGGTATATGGCTAATCTAGGAAAGAGGCATTGGGAGGTAGTTAACTGCATCATGAGGTACATGAAGGGTACCAAGGAGATGTGCATCTACTTTGGTAGAGGAGACATGCGTGTACTTGGGTATACAGATTCAGACTATGCAGGGCATGTGAATAGTAAGAGATCCACTTCTAGTCATGTGTTCACCCTTGCAGGTGGTGTAGTGTCGTGGATGTCTCGTGCACAGAAGTGCATTGCTTTGTCTACCATAGAGGCTGAGTATGTTGCAGCCACAGAGGTTTGCAAGGAGGCTATATGGCTTGATCAGCTAGTGGGAGATTTGGGGATTCATACAGGTGTACCGACATTGTATAGTGATTCTATAAGTGCTATTTAGCTAGCACGGAATCCGGTCTTTCATGCAAAGACCAAACACATTGAGGTCAGGTACCATTTGATCAGGGACATACTTGAGGACAAGTGCATAGAGCTTGTCAAGGTTCATATAGATGATAACCCTGCAGATATGCTGACGAAGAGTTTACCTAGTCAACAGTTTGAGTATTGTTGTGTATTGATGGGCATTGGATAGTATGCTAACTGGTTGTTCTCCCTTAAAGGCACATTGTCCTTTAAGTGGGAGGTTGTGGGGGTTAAAGGTCACTGTGCCTTTACCTAGGTTATGTACAATACTCAAACACATATATAAATGAATGAAAAAGAAGATTAGGGTGTTCTGCACCCACTAAAACTTGTGTGGCTCTTTGTTTCTCTCTCTCCCTCTTCCATTCTGCTTCCGTTGAGAGCACTCTCAACACACACACACACACACACCACCGACCCCCTCTTAGGCTTTAAGTCCCTGTCAATGTCCAGTTGACTATCACAGTATTGCTAGCCTCCATCTTCTCCATGAGCTCACAGATTTCTTTTTATGTATTGATATCACTTTCACTATGGCTCTTTTTGTATTCTTTGTGGGTGTTGATGCCCTCTTAGAGGCTCCAACCCTTCACCTCATTGTACCATGTTCTTTCAGTCTCATAAATCCTCCTGTATTATTTTTTGTGTCATACTGAGATATTAATAGCGTCCCATTTTTGAGTCCTAAGCTGCCCTTGGGGCTTGAACGCAGAAATTGCCAATAGCGTTTAGAGAAAACATGTGGGTTCGTGTTTTTATGAGTAGATACTTCGACTCTTCAGTCTTTCAAAGATTTTTTTAATAATCTCTCTCTAGGTCAGTGCACATGCGTTATAAAATGCAAGGTTGAATGCAGCTCAAGGAAATATCAAAGCGCCTCCAATGCTCGAAGTGGCACCTTGACTTTTGAAGGTGTGATTTTCAGCACCAGTGTGCCACTTTGGCTTTAGCCAATCAGCTCCCTCTGCAATCTCCTGTGCCAACTCCCAAAAGCCTACAAACATGACATGGATACTTAGGAACCTAATGTGCAAATGCCAGCGAATGCTTGACAAAGGCTCTCAAAGCTACCTAGCATTGATTTAATGCTCACAATTTGGTTCAATTGAGAGGGCCTTTACACACCACCCAAGTCCCCGCTTGCTAAGCCTTTGTTACAGAGCGTGGTGCCACATTGAAAGAGATTATTGGATCCACCAAAAAAGGAGGGTGGATAAAATTGCACAGCCAAGACCCCCCGCCCAAGAGCATGGGCGAGGATTTTACATAGTTGAAGGCATTTATTGCATCAAGGTTCGTGGGGCTTGAACCTACAATACCTTGCCACATACTTTGTAAGGGCTTGGGCAATGTGTAATGATCCCCGTGTGCCAAAAGGGCAAAAATAGTGGCCTGGGGGACAGGGGCTTGGTCTACAAAGACCCTTGTTTAATGCTCATAATTTGATTTAATGCTTGCAATTTGGTTCACAGTTGTTCATTCGACAAATCACTGGCCCTCTATGTGTGTGTGTGTCTCTCTCTCTCTCTTTTTGTCTTTGTGTCTCTTTGTCTCTCTTTTTGGCATGCCCCTAGGCCTTAAGCGATGGTGATTTTTGTAAGAAGCGAATCCCATTATAGTAATTTTGAAAATTTGGCCATCATTTTCTCCCCCTTTCTCTCTCTCTCTCTTCTTCTTCTTTCTTCTTCTTCTCTCTCTCTCTCTCAGCTTTCAGTTTGCCGGGCCTCTTGAATGTATTCACTTGTTCTCTCTTTCTCTCTCTTTGGTTCACAGTCGTTCACATGACGAATTGCCTGTCACGTGTGTGGGTGTGTGTGTGTCTCTCTCTCTCTCGCGCGGAGAGGTAGAAGTTTGAACTGGGCCATGAGATGAGATGATGAGTGTGTCATTGAGGCCTTTCCCATCTCTCTCTCGAAAACGCATCCTCGTCCGGCTGCCAGTGGCCTCCTGCGCATCCGTAGACTGTGTATTAGACAGCACTGACCAGCTTTGCCTACTGCCGTCATGACTCTTGACTCCCATGGACCCATACCTTTCTCAATCCAAGCTCTGCAATCGTTAAGCTCCAAGGACTCACCCTCTGCTTTGCAATCATGACGACATTCAGTCCTGCACACAGCGAGGCCGCAAATATCACCTTCCATCATCGTCCCAGGAGATTTCTTTTGTTTTAGTATCCGTGATTCCTCACCAGCTTGTTGGTTATTCCAATTTCCTCATACCCATACGTATTCGGCGTTAACATAACTTACTGGGCATCTCCAGCTCCTGCTCTCGCCGGCCAGCCCAGAATACCATGCAGTCCTTTCGTCCTAGCTGCTCTCACCTGCTCTCACATTGGGTCTGCGTCCTCTTCTCCCTAGACCGATTTTCCCTACATTCGCACGTATTACCTGAGGATCTTCTAACCATTAGGACAAAGTAATAACTCTCGCGGCGCATTTCATCTACGGTCCAGTTCCGAGGGGATCGAAGCACCTCGCAGCGGCGCCTACTTTGAGCAAGAGCAGCCAGCTGCCAGACGGGTCGTCGCTCTTGTGATCGGCTGCATCAGGTTTCCTCCCACACCCGTGGCTATGGCAATGTCACGCTCCCGAGAGGAAAGGTGCCCCAAAAGCTGCGCCTTAATAATGCTGCTGTTGGCACTCCTGGCGAGCTTAGCCGGCCGTTGTATCGGAGCAGACTATACAGTTGGAGGTGCAGCTGGTTTTTGGGACATTCCCTCTGTGTCAAAGATTAACTACACGATGTGGGCGCTTTGGAATAACTACTTCGTCGGCGACTCTCTGTGTAAGCTGCATCCCAAATGATCGTAGATAAAAGCGAGGTGTTGCCAGTGCTTCTCTGTCTTAACTCGCATTGTTTTCGTGGTTGAAACCCACTATGTGGCTGTGCAGATTTTCGTTACGAGAAAGGAGATCATTCGGTGCTGGAAGTGACTTTCAAGGATTACCAATACTGCAGGAATGCAAGGCCTATTGCTACATATGCAGACGGAAATTCTAGAATTCCTCTCGATAGATATGGGCCTTACTACTTCATTTGCGGGACACCAGATCACTGCTACTTGGGTCAGAAGTTTGAAATCGATGTCTCAGATCTTGAGCGCGGGTATTCGCCCCCAGCGAAACCGACCTCGCGCACTCTAAGCCCTGTAGAAGAACCAGCTGTAGCGCCTTCACCAGGAGATGCGACCATAGAAACTGCACCGAGCTCAGCCGCTTCCAAGCTAAGATCACCGATTTTCGCGCTACTGATTTTCGCTAGCCCTTTCGCTTCTACCAACTCGTGAAAAGTAGTGCCTGTCTGGATTTTGAGGTTTTCTGCTGTCTTGTTTTGGTCTGTTTATACTTGTATGAAGTCTTTCATGAATTTGCAAGAAAATCCAAGCCCGGAAAAACGGATTTCAAACAGTTCGAGACTCATGGATACAAAGGATTGAATCTCTTACACTCGTGCTTGCAAAGAAACAGCCTTCATGTCTCAAGGTTGATAGTTACTGGATAATTATTTTTAATATAAGTTGCTCATTGTGACATTTGTTTCGTTCAACTTATTTCGCGGTTAGCGAACTTAACATTGCTCTTAAAAATAGCATATGCCAAAGTTGAATGGATGTTTAACTGGAAATTTTGTAAAGAGGCCAGCAAATCATTACGGGGAGATGATTATTGAAGATGTTCATGCAATCCTACTCTTAGATTTATATACGAACAGGTTTGGTAAGACCTAGAGGAAAGAATTGGTCATATTTGGATGTGACCTCCCATAAAAGAAGTTTGTGAAGGACAATAAGACGTGAAGAAAGCTTTAGAGCATTGGAATGGAAATGTCCTTTGAGATCATGTAGAATATAAGTTTATGTGGGTTGTCTTCAGCAGTTTGAGAAGTAACCTTTCTATTGTTAAAATGGGTGACCTTTTTGTGAATTGTTTTTTATGAAAAATGAGAGGTTGAGAATCTTCAAACATATTTATCCTCAAGTTGAGCTTCATCATTAGCGATCCATGCTTTTATTACTTGGTGAATCTAAGGTTGGATGGAGAATTTTTTTGTGATCTGGATCAATGCTTTTCTCCCCCCTAAATTAAAACAAGGTGGCAAACCATTATAGTCTTGCTTTTAACAAGGTGACACAATCACTATGTCCCTATTTAGCAAAAATGTAAAGTAGCTTTGATAAATTTTATAATAAAATTTTCTAAGAACTTGTAAAAGTGAAAGGAAGTTGGAAGGAAAGGAAATATGTGAAGAAAGAAAAGTAGATGAGTGAAAAGAGACTAGAGAGGATGGGCCATTAAATATGAGTAGGGACTTGAGTGGAGACTCTCTTTTAAATAATCACATGCCTTTAATAAAGGTGGTGTCATACAAGCTAAAAGATAATAATTTATTCTCTCATAAGACTAAAAATGGAATCCCAAACACTAGCTTAAATGTAAATTAACATTAAGTAGCATTAAGAAGTCTTGTTAATTTAGATTTAAACTAATGCTAAGCAACGTTAAGAAAGTCAGCCTGACATTTTGAATTAGTTTTTCAACATTGGTCGTAATTATAGAGAGCTGTGATGCTTGCAACATCGACCTCAATGTGGTATGGAGTACTCAAAAGTGCCTTTGGTGGTGGAGATAGAGGTTTGAGGAGTTGTGGAAATTGCAGCTACCTGGGAAATTCAAATTCTTCTTATGGAAACTTATGCATGGGTGGCTTTCAGTGAGAAATAGGTTGGTGAGATGGATGTAGGTTAATCCACTATGTCCGTTTTGTGGGGTGGCACAAGAAAAAGTGACGCATCTTTTTTGGGAGTGTGAGCTAGTTAGGGAGTTATGGAAGAGAGTAGCCTTTGCTGTAGGTGCTAGTGGCTTATGGATGGGGCGTGCAGTAGGGCCCAATTGGCACTTGGCCTTGCTTGGGGATTTGGGGCATGCTCCCCCCTTGTTTTTGAGTTATTGGTCTTATGTACGGGCTGCTTTTTTATTGGTAGTCTGGTCTATTAGAAACCATTTGATCTTTCGAAGCCCCGCTCCGTTGGGGACGAGGGTGCCATTGGTGATCAGTGAGAGTAAGGAAAACTTGAGGGATATTGGAGTGTTGGTTGGCAAGAAAGATGAGTTGATGGGGCAGTTGTTGCAAGGTATGGGTGTCTGGATCTAAAGGAGGTTGTACTGTGAATGCAGTGTGGGCCTTGGGCGAGTTGTCCCTAGAGGTGGTCTATTTGTTTTTGTTATATTGGAATTTTTTTATTAGAAAAAAAAGTTTTTCTTCTTAAAAAAAAGAAAACATTGGTCGCAATTAGCAAAAAACATCTCCATCTTTAAAAATAAACCCTTCTAATACATCTTGATGTGCAGAGAAGTTGTACATCTAGCACTAGCTTATCTCTACTTTTGTTCATACTCGTAGTAAACTTCACACCTCTTATAAAAACCTTCCTCAACCCTAGTCCTAACTTTTATTAGGGGAGATTTGGGGTCTCAAAAGGGCCTCCAATTAGTATTTCTTAATTTCAAGGGATTAGAGAGGGATTTGAGGTGTACTAATGAGAGTGCTTCTTTGTGTGGGGCAATGGTACATTGAGGTGTACAAAAGGACATGTTGAGCATTTATGGGTAGGGAGACTTCTCACCCATGGTTTAGACTCATGATCTTCACTCCTAGCCATTGATCTCATCTACAATCCAAGGGATACATTCAAACTTGTGGTAGAACCCTCCAAAGCCATTAGATCAAGGTGTAGATCCAATGGATACCATCAAAGGATAGAAGGATCAAATCTAAATCCTTGAAAATGGCAAGGATCTAATGGATGAGATCAAAAGAGAAGGGGGTTCATTTTAAGCCATCCATCTAGAAATAGATCTAAGGGTAGAGATGCAAGGAAAAGGCATTGGAATCTGGGCCATTGATCTCAAGGATATCCAAGGGCTAGATCTAGGCCTTTGATTGGATTCTTTGATCTCCACCATTAGATCTATCCTAGATCTAATGGTCCACAACAAATAGCGACCTTCCCCCCTTTATTACATCTCTATTTTGTCAACCTTTGCTAGTTTGGAGCCCACCAAAGGTGCCTCCTACTAATTTGAGCATCTTAGGCCTTTGATTCATCCACCATCCACCTCCATCCAAGGGCCAAGGTTGATCAATTTCAAAATAAAGGTACCCATCACTACAAGGCATAGGCCCTTTTCCGATGAAAATGCTGACGTTTTTTATACTATTGTTTTTTAAAAAAATGACACAAATGTCGTTATAAGCGTCGAAAAAGAACGGTCGCTATATAAGCATCGCTATATAGCGACACTGATAATCGTTACTATATAGCGACACTGGTAAATGTCGTTATATAGCGACGATTAACAGAACTAAAAAAAAACATTAGTGGGGCTAAACAGGGCCATAGCAAGCCCTGTTTTGCCCCACTAATGTTTTTTTTTTGGGTAATTACAAAAAAAAGTTTTTTATTACAAAATTTTCCTTGCGAAAAGGGTGATACAAAATCGCTCAAATAAAATGATCGAGCAATGAAAGCATATACATGTTGAAGATATACAACATTATTTGTTACAAAATTACCCTTTCGAAAAGGGTGATACAAAATTGCTCAAACGAGCCGATATACAAAATGATATACATGGCGAAATATATGCAAACTACTACTACTACTACTCATTTGAATCGTCGTCATCGTCCTCCTCGTCCTCGTCTTGCTGGCCTGATCCTTGGTCCTCGTGAGCTGCACCTGCTCCCTGACCCTCATCAGGTGTGCCTGATCCTTGGTCCTTGTGATCGCTCGCCTTCAGTGATGGGATGCTCGAGCTTTGACCCTAAGAGTGAAACCATATTAATTGAAAATTAGATTGGAACTTAAAGAATAAAACAATTTAAAAAGTGAGATTATAAGTAGGAGTAGACTTATACCATCTGAGCAGCCATCTTAGCCCAATCGACTGTCACTTCCATTGCCTCCTGCTCAATAAACCACGGCTTTGTTCCTATGCGAAACATGTGTCGCGTCTTTGCATCTGTAGGAAGATGATCCATTGCAGCTTGCTGTGGATCCAATTTACGAGAGTTAGATAAAGTGCATGTAATATATAGTAAAACAAATAGAACAATACATTAAACGAGAAGTAGACTTACCACGGTTGCCTCAAACGCCAACCATCCGCTTGCACCAAAGTGTGAAGTACCTATGGCATCCAGCCGTCTCCTCGCAGCCCTCCTCTGACCCTTGAACATTTCGGGATGGTCCCTATTTTGCTTCTTAATGAACTTCCAATCAGCTTTGTCTACCCAACTGGGTTTAGCCATCCCCTTTGCGATGGAAGTATGCAAGGTTGATCTACGATGCTTCAAGACCAGACCCATGCGCTCTTGCATGTAATTATCATTAAACTCCCAATTTGGCGGGTTAGGGTATTTTTGCTTTAATTCATTGATGATTGCTTGCTTCTTTTGGTCATCTTGATATCGCCAATCAGTAGCAATGCCGCTCTTGAAGTGGTGACTCATCAACTGCCTCATGGTGGCCATCATTGGTTTGCCCTTTCTATCTTTTATTATCTCTTCGACAGGCGTGATTTGATAGGAGAGGTCCTCGACTGGGTAAGGAGGACTCATGGTAGTGGTAGAGTCAGAGCGAGTGGAAGGTGTGCGAGCGCTTCCGGAGCGAGGAGTAGCAGTGGGAGTAGGAGAAGGCAAGGGACTTGACTAATACTATGTCTCGGGACCAAGTGGAGACCTGTAGGGATTTGAGTGTGCTGACTCGTCTACATCTCCCGAGTCAGCACAACATAAGCGGCCCCTCCTACTCTTCCTTCCCTTATGATAGGCATGCGCAGGCGATGACCCCTCGGTCGAAGGGGCACGAGGGGATGGCTGGGTAGTAGGTCTAGCCATCAGTGTAGGAGAGGGAATTGCTAAGGTCCTCTGAGATAGTAGAGAGAAGAATCTCATTGCCTTCTCATCAGTCATCTGTGCTACAAACTTGTTGGAACTCCCGACAAAGGCATGGGCTGCTAGCAAAGGAGTTTCCCAAGGGGTAGTCGTAGTGCTACGTCTGAGAGGACTCGGGCCAGGGGTAGTCGCAGGGGTAGGCCCCTGAGGTGTTGCCTGAGAGGAATCAAAGTCCTTTGGAGCATAGAGATCATGATGTCTCCTCCTGCAAGGCTGTCCATACTCGTCGGACATGCAACATGATCCCATGTCTAACGTAGATATAAACACGAAAACAAAAAACAAAAACAAACATAAGCATAGGCATAGGCATAGGCATAGGCATATGCTTATGAAAAGAAGACAAAAAGAGAGGAAGAGAGAAGAGAAAGAAAGCACAAGCCTTCATGCATGAAAATTGAGTCCACCTCACTGCCTACTGTATCAACTATGTACGCTGTGACATTAGTCCTTTCAAACAAATCATTCATATGACCTGAAGACCCAAAAGATGCTTGTGGTAAAATCCATAAACCCATGAACGATTCATTTCCACACCAACAGTGTGCAGAAATATGCAGTGCTTATGATAAAAGAAGAGACTGATACATAAACCACAAACTTGAGTTCAGATTTGACTTCAGTTGTCATTCAGATGTATAAACATATAGGTTCCTTTTGTCAACATGACATTCTTAAATGCCCCTAAACAAATGCCTGATTACTACCTTGCATGAACCCTCAATCTGGGTGGACCACACATGATTTTCTGCAAAGAGCTCTCTATTACCAGTAACTCAACATTTTCGATATTTATAGGCCAGCATAACCATCCAACCTTTCAATCTTACAAAATTCTTCACACCGATAGCATTCTTTACTATCAAACTATGAAACCTATGAACTCCCATGAGAAACCATATATACCACTGTAAGAACGATTAGCTCTTTTTGGGCAGCAGCCATGATACTGAAGGGTGAGTTGGCAAGGGGCTCTTTCCTATCTAGCTTGCTAGCTAAGGAGGAAAAAAGAAGAGAAAGAAGAGAGAAGGAGAAGGACGAGAAGAGAAAGAAGAGAGAAGGAGAAGAGAAAGAAGGAGAAGGAGACAAATGCTTATGCTTATGCATAGGCAAATACATATGCTTATGAAAAGAGATTGAAAGAAGGGAAAGAGGGAGGGAAAGAGAGAGAAAAGGAGGAAAAGAGGAGAAGGATAAGGAGAAGGAGAAGATAAGCATAAGCATAAGCATGAGCATATGTCTCCTTCTCTTATGCTTATGCTTATGCATAAGCATAAGCATGTCTCCTCTTATGCTTATGCTTATGCTTATGCATGAGCATAAGAGAAGGAGACATATGCTCATGCTTATGCTTATACATGAGCATAAGAGAAGGAGACATATGCTTATGCTTATGCATAAGAGAAAGAAGAGGGAAAGGAAACAAAGCATATGCTTATGCTTATACATGAGCATATAAGCATAAAAGAAAAAGAGAGAAAAGAGGGAAAAGAGAGGGGGAAAGAGAGAGGAAAGGAGGAAAAGAGGAGAAGGAGAAGGAGACATATGCTCATGCTTATGCATGAGCATATAAGCATAAAAGAAAAAGAGAGAAAGCTTAAGCATAAAAGAAAAAGAGAGAAAAAGAGATTGAAAGAGGGGAAAAGAGGGGGGGAAAGAGGGAGGAAAGGAGGAAAAGAGGAGAAGGAGAAGGAGAAGGAGGAGACATATGCTCATGCATAAGCATAAGCATAAGAGAAGGAGACATATGCTCATGCTCATGCTTATGCTTATGCATGAGCATAAGAAAAGGAGACATATGCTCATGCTTATACTTATGCATGAGCATAAGAGAAGGAGACATATGCTTATGCTTATGCATAAGAGGAAGAAGAGGGAAAGGAAACAAAGCATATGCTTATGCTTATGCATGAGCATATAAGCATAAAAGAAAAAGAGAGAAAAGAGGGAAAAGAGGGGGGGAAAGAGAGAGGAAAGGAGGAAAAGAGGAGAATGAGAAGGAGAAGGAGAAGGAGAAGAAGAGGGAAAGGAAACAAAGCATATGCTTATGCTTATGCATGAGCATATAAGCATGAAAGAAAAAGAGAGAAAGCTTAAGCATAAAAGAAAAAGAGAGAAAAAGAGATTGAAAGAGGGGCGAAAAGAGAGAGGAAAAAAGGAAAAGAGATTGAAAGAGGGGAAAAAGAAGAGGGGAAAAGAGCATAAACATAAGAGAAGGAAGAGGGGAAAAGAGATTGAAAGAGGGAAAAAAGAAGAGAAGGAAAGGAGGGAAAAAGAGATTGAAAGAGGGGAAAAAAGAAGAGGGGAAAAGAGATTGAAAGAGGGAAAAAAGTAGAGAAGGAAAGGAGGGAAAAAGAGATTGAAAGAGGGAAAAAAGAAGAGAAGGAAAGGAGGGAAAAAGAGATTGAAAGAGGGGGAAAAAGAAGAGGGGAAAAGAGATTGAAAGAGGGGAAAAAGAAGAGAAGGAAGAGGAGAAAAGAGGGCAAGAAGAGGGAATAGGGGAAGAGAGGGTTCCTATGCCCGTCACTGCAGCTAGCGCTTAAGGCGCTAGCTGCAGGCCAATGCAAATAACAAAAATAACAAAAGGAAAAAAGAGGAAGCAATTTCTTACCTGGAATAGTCCCGCTCGGTGTTTTGTGGACTAGCCCTACAAAAGAGAGGAAACATACCATTTTTCAAATAACTAGTTAGAGGAAGGAGGAGTTAAAGAAGCAACTTCTCAAAGGGAAAGGATTGAGGAGACAAGGAGAAAGAGGAGGAAGAGAAATACAAAAAAGACTAGAAGAGGTGAGTCTTCTTTTTTTCACAAAATCTCGTTTTTTGTCTTTAACTCTTGAAAATCAAGCATGAAAACTAGCACATAGCCTTAGAATACAAGGAGAAACATGCTTCAACACTCACAAAACAAAATCTCACAAAAAACAAACCTACATTGCTCAAAGAGACTCACCTTTTTGAAAAACTTCTTTTCATACAAGCAAAGAGGGAAAGGGTGGAGAGGGAGCACAAGTGTTAGGAGAGGGGTTGAGTAGTGGTGAGGAGTGGAGAATAGAGAGAAGAAAAGCGAGGTCATCAGATATCAGGTGGGAGGAGAGATTACTTTTTTCACAATAGAGATGCTAAAGAAAGTGCCGCGTCGCAGAGTTTCGGGTTTACAACATCGCTATATAGCGATGCTGATCAGTCACTATATAGCGATGCTTATATTTATAAGCATCGCTATATAGCGACGGAACAGAGCAAATCATCGCTATATAGTGATGGAACAGAGCAAAACGTCGCTATATAGCGACGCTTCAGGATACTTATTATTTAAAGTTAAAAAAGAAGCTCATAGATGCTATTTTATTACCGTTAATATATTTCCTTGCAACTTATGTTGTGATTTAGAAGTGTGTAGATGGAAGGGATGAGTGGAAGCTCGTCAAATGATGCGCCAATGCCTGGGAGCACAAAGTGGCTTACGGAGAGGTTGTATTGTCATTGCACTCATTGCAAGTGAGAAGTACGACATCAACGTTGTATTATCATGCACCACTTGTGGATGTATGAGGAGGAGCCTGAACCCGTACCCACCATTAGTGTTGCACACGTTGATGGATTATCGGTAAGTCAAAGCTATTTAAGTTCATGGTTAATATTGGATACCATTATGATACGAAACCTTGAGACAAGATCTTATATTTACATGAAATATTAAAACAGGATGAGGAGGATGACGAGGGTACACATATACCTTCATACTTTGAGCAAGACTATAGTCTCCCGGATGATGATGAGTGTATGGTCGACATGATGGATTCTATTTTTAGGGGCACTATATCCCATGTACACATGATGTCAGAGTTTGAGGTCAAAATGCGAGAGTTGCAATCAACACAGTTGTACGAGGGTGCTAGGATGTCTAAACTACGTGCTTGTCTCTCAATCTTGAATCTGCAAGTAAAATATGGGTGGTCAGATACAAGTGTCTCGGCCTTAATGAGATTAGCTCCTACATTACTTTGACTCATTATTTGGATATTGTTTGTTTTGAGAATCATCATGTATGGATTAGTGTACCGAATCATCATTATTCGAAGCTTATGTATGTTTGAATTGTGATAGGTTGCTCTAAAAGATGTTGCCTCCACCAAATACCATGCTCGTATTAAGAGATGAAGTAAAGAAGATGCTAACAACGTTGGGTATGGATTATGATACCATCCATGCGTGCCATAATGACTGTATTCTCTTTCATCGTGAGCATGGAGATTTGGCTAGTTGTCCAAAATGTGGAGAACAATGATATAGAGATGACTTGTAGGGTGAGAAGATACCGGTAAAGGTCTTGAGACACTTTCCCATCATTGCAAGAATACAGTACATATTCCGATGCAAATCCATAGTGGAGTTGATGACATGGCATGCATCTCATCGGTTTACTGATGACACATTGAGGATTTTTGCAAATTGTGTAGCTTGTAAGCACATAGAATATTTGTGGCCAAACTTTGCGAGGGAGCCATGCAACTTACATCTTGGGCTCACCATGGATGGCATGAATCCTTTCGGGTTATGCTCGACATCTTGGTTGACATGGCCCATAGTCGTGGTGAATTACAATATCCCACCATGGCCAACAATAAAAAAGGGACACCTCATGCTTGCACTACTTGTGCCAGGGAAGTACAAGGCAAAATATATGGACGTGTACATGGCACCATTGATAGAGGAGTTATAGATATTATGGAAAGGAGTGCAAGTCTTTGATATTTCCAGAGCTCCTAGACATACCAATGATATTTTGGTCAGGGGTATCTTGATGTGGACCATGCATGACTACCCAGGATATGGAGAGTGCACAGGTATGTGGTTGTGTCTCTTCATGTATAATATAGGATTATGCTTTTATGACTCTCTTTCGCACGCATGTCTTATACTAACACATTCATGCACGCGTGCAGGACTTGTTACAAGTGGGTACCATGCTTGTCCTGTTTGTGGACTGGGTTTGAAATCACTTGCACGATGCTCCAAACATATGAGGAAAAATGTTTATGAAGGTCATGCTCGATACCTTTCGCTGGACCATCTTGCGCGTGGAGGTCAACTTGATCCACCACCATCATATTTGAACGCAAGTGACTGGATTCAGGCTTGGAGGGCAAATGGAGAGGAACCTTCTCCTGGTATAAAGAGGCTATCGATCTTTCACGAGCTTCCTTATTGGGGTTAGTTACAAATCAATCATCTCTTGGATCCCATGCATATCTTCAAGAACGTGGGGGCTACTATTTGGGCACACTTGGTTGGTTCCAAAGACTCGAGAGGAGTACGAGAAGACTTGCGTGCTATGAATAGGATGTCTCATTTGTGGCCCCAAGTGCATGCTTCGGGAAAAGTTGTCCTTCTGAAAGCAACGTGGATCCTCTCTACGAGGGAGGAGGCAATGGTCAAGGCAGACATTGCCTCTTTTCAAACACCGACAGGGTACATGCATTGCTTGAAAGGAGCATTTTCAAAGGACAATAAGCTTAGTGGGCTCAAGTCCCATGATTGGCACAAGGTCTTACACGTATTCTAAGATGTAGAATTAGTGTACCGATAATCGTGATGTGTTAATGTAATTATGATTATGTTATATTGTTGACATGACTTCTTTGTTGCTTTGATAGTTCATCCTCCCAATTACAATAAAAGGGTGCTTACAAGAAGATGTTAGAAATGTTATATTCAAGATCAGTGGTATTGTGAGGTATGCTTACTATCAAATCGCATTGATTGCATTTTCTTCAATTTAAGCTGAATAATCTGTAGACTGATTATGAAAATATCTTACATGGGCATGTGAAATAGGTGGATATCTCAAAAAAAGATCTCCATATCGAGCATCGAGAAGGCTAGGGTGGAATCCATCGAAGCCATATGCTTGCTTGAGAAGCACTTTCTCTTGAGCATTATGACAACTCAAGTCCACTTGCTTGTGCACATAGTTGATGAGGTGGCTATTGTAGGTACCATTCATAGTCAGTGGATGTTTTTTCTCGAGCAGTTTATGAAAACTTTGAAGGGATTTGTAAGACAAAGAGCAAGATGAGAAGCAAGCATGGTAGAAGGATGGCTTGTGCAAGAGTCATTAGTATATATCACGGAGTTTCTTGCATCCACGGATCCCGATATACCACAAGCTTGGCATAACAAAGATGATGATCGCATCGTTGGTGATGTTCCCCAAGGAAAAGGGATTGAAAGAAAGATGAGCGAAGAGAAAATGGAGAAATTCAATAAGTTTTGTATCCTCAATAGCAAGGAGATGCAGAAGTCGATTGAGAGATATGAAGCGACCAAAGTAGAAAGAATAAATGCAAGGATGAGGTTTAGAGTAATGTACAGGCGATCGCAACCATATCCATGGGATCTGGCTCTTCTCCCCACTCACATGTCACTTGATTGGCTACAATTGGCTCTACATAAAGCCGAACGTGATGGAGAGACAATAAACGAGCGCAAGCGAGAGTTATCATCTAAATGAGCACGAGCGAGAGTTATCATTTGGATGTATGATGCATGTAAGTTTCTTACCTCTTGACATAATTAAGTAATTATTTTTGGCAATATATGCTATAAAATGGATGCATGTTCATTGTTTTAATGATGCTCTTTTACAGTACAAAAAGTATAGTGCATTATCGTCATATGGACGACATTTTTGTGTGGAACACATCGATTCAAAGAGAGTCACGTATGATTGTGGAGTCATGGCTAACTTCACACAAGATAGCCGAGCAAGTGCTTCAGATACCATCTTCTCTCCTCACAATTGGATTATTGTGGAACCATACACGAAATCTATGAAGTTGATTTCAGACGATTTAGTATTTTCATTCTTGATATAAAATGGTTTAGAACTATTTACAACGGTCCCCATGCGATAGTGAGAAAAGATAGTAGCGGTTTCTTTGCACTAGACTCCACCAAACATTGGACCGATGAAAGTGATACTTTTGTTCTTCCCGAGCACTGTGAGTAGGTGCATACTAATGATTTAATTAATCGAAGCTTTCGTTCTTAAAGATCCATTGATACATGTACTTAAGCATAATTTCATAGATATAATTGACGACATTTGGCACCCATCTTCAATATAGGTGGTTTTTCATCCGGATCATATTGATCCAAGATGGTGGTACATGATCCAAGTTGCACCATGAAGTAAGCAAATTTTTGAAGATAGAGATGTGGATATGGAGATGCCACTACCAATGCCAAATCCAATTGATCCAGATGAATCTAGCGAAGAAGATGAAGATCACAATATGAGCCAAGAGGAAGATGCGCATAATGACATCGCACGGGAGGAAGATGGAGATCACAATATTGAGGAAGAAGACAACGATCATCAAGAATCACCACACTTTATTGAAGAAGATGATCAAGTACTTTTAGGTGAACGTACGATGCTAGACTATGATGATGATATAGGAGATCAACTTGGTATAGAGTTAGAGATAGACTTGTTTGGCATGTTAGACTTGGCTCAAGATGAAACCGTTGATGTAAATGATCTTCATTGATTTTTTTCATCTCAAACTTGGACATGAATATATGAGCTTCAAAGGCTTGATGTACATGCTCTCATACTTTTATTCTATCAAAAGATCAAACATGTATGAAAATTTAAAAAAAATTGCCATTAGAGAAAACTAACTTTTAAGGTCGATATGAGAAAAAAAGCTCTCTATAAAACGTCGCTATAAAAAAGTATCTCAGCGTCGCTATATAGTGACACTTACAATTTTGATAAAAGTTGCTATATAATGACTTTAGAAATCATTGCTATATAGCAACATTTGTCTAAAGTCGCTATATAGCGACCCTTGACGAGTCGCGCTTCTAATACCGACGATTAGCACCATGCGCATGCTACACATCGGTACTTAAACATCACAATAGGATCCATGTGTAGTAGTGCATGCCAATTGAGTAAATGCTAGGGGACCCTTAGCCCATGGGTTATCATAGTGGGTTCACTTGGTCTTAGCTCAATCCATTCCTTATGAGGCCCTTTTGAGACCCCAATTCTCCCCTAATGCCTAATAAGACTTTTTAGATTGTTTTTAATTTAATAAATGTTTAATGAGATTTGAATTGCTCAAAGGCATATAAAATATTGAGATCACAAATTTGAAATTGGTAAACTAAAACATTTGACTAGCTACGAAATGCATGGTATAACTGAAATGCTACAAAGTAATCATACTTTATATGCAATATTGTTTGCTATAACTAAAACATTATGGGATATAAGTTATCATGCTTTAAATTAAACCAATTGCATTGCTCCATTCTTTCATGTGGTAGCTCATGGGTAACTTATTGACCTATCACAAACTCAAAATATCACATCATAAAGTTGAGAAATAATTATTTTCAATTGAATTTTATGTACTCTTTTTTGTGTATGTTTGTGTGTACATTGAGGTTGTATATGTGGCTCATTATTGCTAGCCCGATCACATCTTAGCTTAGTCGACAAGTTTATATGTTATGTCAGCTAGGGTCAAGTGTGGCTCATAATTATCAACTTGATCACATCCTCCTAACTAACATGTGGATGTACCAAGATTTAGGTCTACTACTATGTGACATGCTTTAGCAAGAAAAGTAGACATGAAGATGTGCATTATCATGCTTTGTTAAAGATGGATTTGTGATGCATAGAGTAGTTTGAAAAGCAATAGTGTATACACACAATGAGGAGCTATGGGTTGTACAATTCCTATTTTAATGGTGAAAGTACCCATGATGCGTTTATGTGTTTTTCTCCCTCTTTTAGTACTTATTATCACTCCAAAAAAGAAAATCTCACTAATGGAAGAGTATATTTTGTTAATGATCATTTCCCATTGTTGTATTGATTATGAGTATCTTACTAGAGATACACTCATGAAATTTTGTCTACATAGCTTAAATCTAGCATGGAACTACATGCTTGAATTCATAGCTGATGGTGAATCTTTGCATGTCAGAATCATCAACTAAGGAAAGTCTTTATGTTGGATACACTATAACTATTTGCATCATTTAGCAAAGGTTATTTTGATAGGAACAACATTGAAATTTATTTTGTAAAGACTAAAATTATCAAAACAAGTAGAGGAAGCTTCATAATAATTGTTGATATAACTATTGATATAAACATCGATATATGCATATATCGATGCTTATATAGATGGTTGGTTTAACCCTATTATTGGTAAACCAGAGACATTTTTGACAGCTATATCAATGTTGACAAATGACATAGCTGACAAATTGTTAAAAAAATAAATAAAGGCAAATAGGCCCAATCTTCCCTAAAATTATATAATTTGTGTGTATGGGCATGTGTACCAATAACTTGGGGGTCACTTAAGAAATATGTAAGATAGCATGTGCGATCAATGGAAGGGGTTTCATATTTTTATGGAGTTATAGAAAATAACATACATAAGGGGTTTTTTAATTCAAAAAGTTAAAATTTTCATACACAAGGGATACTTGAATCATCTCAAAATTTATAGAAGGGGTGTATATAGGATCTGAAAATTCATAGATAGGGGGGGGGGTTAATACCCCTTGATCGCTCATGCTATATGGTGTTTTTACATAGTGCCCCCCTCAGGACAAATAATTTCTCAAAGGCACCTTGTTAAACTTTCCTTTGATACATACATTTGAGGACAAGCTACCATAGTAGCTACACCTTAGCCAACCCATAAAATGCTCCATCTCATAGCATGCCATTCTTGCTACATACTATTGGAGCCATCGTCATCTTCCCCCTTAGAGTCCTAGTCTAATGTACCATCCTCATCGTCACTATCGCTCATTGCACGGGGGCATGTTTTCACAAATGTAAAGGTCGGCCTCACAAGTCTACACGTTGAGACATAAAAGGTATATATTTAGAAGGCCTCTTGTAACATGCATGTTTGCATGAATTAAAGTTGGTTAAAGACTTGAGAATTTTTACATCAAAGAAGATACCATTGAAATCTATACCCATACGGCTCAACTTGTGGATGAGGCACCATGGTCATGTGCATACGTATATCTTTAGCGGTGAAATATTGGCTTGCCACATGCCTAAATACACATGAAGTTTTAGATTATAAGATACACAAGATAGATATGTAAAAGAAAAAAAGTAGAGAAAAATATAAGAAAAAGGAAGGAAATATATGCTACAAAGTATTCCATAAATCATGCTTTACCCGCCATTCATTGTCCCACTTTTTGGATGCAAGATTTTATCTCTCGTGTGTTGATTATGCTTGTTGGGGGTGTTCTTAAATGGCCCGCCTTTTTCTAGCCCTTTGGGATGACAACAAGTAGGCTTTGACTGGATGTGCAACCCTCTCTTGTGTCCTTTTGAATCACCTCCTTTGAATGTTTCAAGCAATCTACCATTTTTTTTAGCATCCACCCCAAGTCAAAGATGATATGATCGAGCATCAGCATCAAAAAATCCTCTTGCAATCAATAAAGAATATTCTTCTTCTTTTCCTTCGGTTGCGACTTGAATTCCATCATGAGTTCTCTGAATTGAGTGTAGCATAATTGCCACATTCATGAGACTATGGCATTCCCATTTACATCCATGATGATGCCCCCATCACACCATCAATGGCATATTGAATAGGGATATCATCATCAATGCGGGACATCATCATCATATGAGTGCTATCTAGCACATGAGCCATGTTAATGAGAGGTTCCAGTACGATGGGACACATGGCTCCTAGTGCCTAATGCTTATATTGCCTTTGTTATGGCAAAAGATTGAGACCAAATGCTCTTAGGCCTCTCATGTTTTTTTTCCATCTCTCACATGATTTACGGTTGCTCATAGGGATCCCGCTTGGGAAGAAGCTTTTGCACTTTAGCTCCAACTCCAAACTTCTTCTTTGCTAGACCTCTACTCCCTTCCAAATGCCGCTTGCCACATGGATCACTCTCACTAGAATAATCACTCCCACTAGATGCCACATAGAGTATAGTCCTCATCAAATCTAAAATTTTAATCATTCCCATTGGTTCCATAGCTGAAAGAGGGGAGAAAGGGATGGAAATTTTACAATAAAATTGTATAAAACATTAAGAAACTATGTGAGAATTGTCTAAATACTATATATAAATGTGTAAAACACAAACAAACTCTATAAACATTGCGTGAAACTATGTTAAAATGGTGTAGAACTTCGTAAAGCCATGTAAAGAGTAAAAAATGTTGTAATAAAAAAATAATCTACAAATACGTTACAAGGTAAAATGCCATTTCTCATTTTGATTGCATACATGAGAAGATATTATATGATTGTGTATGTTGTAAGAGTGCCATAAGGAGACATGTTCACACAACTAATAGGCATATTTGAGACTTTGAGCATTTTGAACCATAAGAACATGTGCAACATTACTTTATCGATCCCATGAATCAAAACTATTGAAGTATGTTAAAAGAATCACGAGAAAAAAGGAGAAGGGGTATCAGGGAAGCCCAAAAACATGAATCTTTACCAAAGTAGAGTGATCATGAGCAAGATGATGCAATGCATGATATCATACATGCATATTTTGAACTAGATCCAAGGAATGAACATGAAGAAGAGGATCTTCTAAGAGATGGAGTGAAGCTAGAACCACAACCCATGAGTCCTAAGGAGGCTTGATTAAGAGATGATGCAGATAGAATGTTAACATACATAGGATCTAAGACATGTATCACAACAATTCTTCTCATATAATATCTATAGGCTACCTGCCGATTTGACATAAGTGCCACCTCTCCTTTCTAGTAAGGAATCTTGTGAAGTTGTAATAACAGATTTGTTTAAGTATAAGCCAATTTGACATTTTCATTTTTGCATAGGTTTTCCATTTCACATACATTAGCGCATTGTCTTTGCAATAGTATGTGCTTCTAATAGCAATTTGGGGTTTCTTGATGGAGGAGGTCATGAGTCCCATCAACAAGCTATGCTCTTTTGTTAGGTGTGTGCATCTCAATATCATGAAGTGTGTTTTCTTCGATATGCATAAGTACATTTTTGAATATATTGAGAGTATCCTCGAACATTTAAATCTTTAAGATGATTCATAATTGTTCTCATTTAATTAAGGTGAGTGGCTAAGAATTCTCCTTCTCCCATTTGCAAACATAGATCTTGCTTTAAAATTATTTGGGAAATATTCACTCTTGACCCAAATAGAGTATCTAGGATGTTCCAGTTTTGGATGGCTGTTTTAAAAATATCGACACGATGGAAAAAATCTACCTCTAAGGCACGTCCAAGAAGCCTTGAATATTTTTAATTCTTAAGTTCCTAGAACTGTTGTCTGTCATTATTATTGGTAGGTTTCTCTTTTGTACTGGACACAACCCCCCACATCCCTTCCTTTATAAACAAAAGATGTACAAATAGCTATCAAGAAGGGAAATTACATTCATCAAATCTTACCACTGATGTCTCAAGTAGGGTGGTCTTAGAAGATTTGTTCCACATATTCATTTCCATTGTTATTGAAGGATCTACACACACAACAAGCATGTCAATGAGTAGTGCCTTCCTTCTTTGTGTGCTATGTGATCTTTTGACAGCTGGGGGCCCTAACGACCTTAAATCTTGGAGAACTTATGCAAAAAGTAGTCTTTGTAGTAGCCCGCATTCTCAAGTGCATAGGGATTATCGACAATTGTGTGCTATGTGATCTTTTGACAGCTGGGGGCCCTAACAACCTTAAATCTTGGAGAACTTATGCAAAAAGTAGTCTTTGCAGTAGCCCGCATTCTCAAGTGCATAGGGATTATCGACAATGCATCACCCTCCTTGCTTCGTGTGACAATATTCACTTTTGATGGATAGACCAATTGTGTTTTCTCACATTTAGAGCATCGACCCCTACAAAGATGCTTCAGTGCTGTGCCACGTGACCACTTCGCAAATCCTATGAGGTTATTTTTGTTGGTTTCATAGCTTCTCCTCATGCAATTCTCAGACAAGGAGATCATGTATCCTTATGTACACTCAGACCCTTCGAGCTGATCCACTCCCCATGACAATTTGACCCTCATGCTGCTCATGAACTATCAAATACATAGGTTCTTAAGAAGTCCACTGATACCACACTGAGGTTCAATTGCATGAATACTAACTCATGTGAGTAGAACTCTCAAAGAAGAAAGTGAGAGACTATTTGAACGATAGATAGCAAAATATGGCAACCTTTATTGAAAGCTCTCAATCTAAAAATACACTCTTAATAGATGCACATTTCTATGGGGCTTTTTGCATTTTTTACAAGTAACTCTTAGCCACAAAGGATGATACAAGAAAAGACACCAAGAGCTCCAAACACTTGGAGCATACAACACACTCAACACATAGACAGTTGAGAATGAATCTGAATATAAAGGTGTCAATGGAGAGCCATAGGAAGTCATGAGGAGAGCCATAGAAAATTGTAAGGAGAGCCATAGGAAGTCATGACCAGGAAGAAAAGTGTCACTAATAGCCAAAAACAAATCGTCCATCTCGGTGCTACCTTTACACATCATAGCTATCCTCTCCATGGATGCTGTAGGCTCTGATTTCATGGAAGAGCCAAGTAAAGAACCGTCTTAGGAATGTCCACTCGAGATGGAGTTACCAAGTTAGAGGATGCAGGAGCAAGTGCCATGTGGTAGTAGCCTTTTTACCCCTCCATAGACCTTAGAACTTTTCACCACCCCTTGGAGGTTTACCACACACATCTCACAAATGCTAAAGCTATCAGCAAATAGATTGTTTATTTGAAATTAAAAATAAAAGACGTGCAACTCAAAGTTCCCTCTAAAAAATTCAATAGAAAGATGAGATTCAAGCCAACATGGAGGAGTTGTTGCAAGGTAGACCAAGCCATTGAGCCCCCCAATTTGACACCCTATGAAAGGACAACTAGGGTCTTGACACTACACCTAGGGGAGTGACCAGTACGACTGGGGCACGAGAGACCTCAACAACCATTTTAGCCTAAACTCCCCAACAACACTTGACAAACACTAGGGAGGAGGCACAAAATCTTTCCCATTTAAGAGATCAGGCCAAAAATTTTTGATAGAGTAGTATTAATAGAGCAATGAGCACAAGAGGTGACTCGAGTGCTGGAACTCATGAAGGATGAGCCTAAGTTGAGCCCAAGCTAAGCCCAAGATGTCCAGCCTGACAAAATATGAAGAGGGGAGAGGAGAAGAGTGGAGATGAGGAGAGAGGGCACACCTAGAGAGCACACCGCAAATGACTAACTGTACACTAGATTTAGTTGAAAATGTAGAATATATACAAACCCATTTAGGGTTAGGTTTAGGGCATCTAACCCTTTCCTTTATAGCACTCTATATATGTTAGTGCTATGCACATGTAATCACATGATGTTGAGTTGATCTCTCAACATCTCCCCCTTAAGATCATCATCATGAAGTAGGCCTTCCCTCAAGATGATGATTATGGGGAATTGAAGAAGGATTGAGCATTACATTCCATCACACCCCTTTAATGGGAATGTCCTTCCTCTGCGTCAAACCAAGAGCTTGTCGGTGTTCTTGAAAAGCTCTTTATCGAGTGGTTTGGTAAAGATGTCTGCAACATTCTCTTTGCTATCACAATGTTGTAGTGTGATGTCACCAAGTAGCGCTCTTTCTCTGATGAACTGCTCTCTGACATCAATGTGCTTTGTCCTGGAGTGATATACTGGATTCTTAGCCAATGCTTGAGCCGATTGATTATCACAGTATATGGTTGTTGGCTTTGATTCATCAAAGTAATCTATTTTTGGCAATAGTCTTCTGAGCCTCACATGCACCTGTAGTGAGTGCCCTATATTCTGCTTCAGTCGAAGGCAAAGAAACAGCTGGCTATTTGTTTGAAAACCATGATATACCACCTTGACCAAGGAAAAATGCATATCCCTGTGTGGATCTCCTGGTCTCATGGTCTCCGGCATAGTCACTATCATAGTATCCATGCAACCTTGGATGACTTCCTATGTATTCTATCCCAAATTATCTTGTACCTCTGATGACTCTTTTGGTTGCATTCTAGTGAGACTCTTTGGGATTTCCCATAAGCTGTGCAAGTGAGCTTATTGCATAACAATTATATGGCCGCGTGATAGTTAGATATATAAGAGATCCGATGAGCTGCCTATAGTACCTGTCATTGATTGTAGGCTTTTTTGAATCTTTTGTAAGTTTCAAAATCTGTTCCATGGGAGTGGCTGCAATCTTGTAATCTGCCATATGAAACTTCTTTAGGAGACTATCAACATATTTCAGCTGACCCATAAAGGTGATGTCTAAATCTCTTTAGAACTCAATACCAAGAAAATAGTGCATAAGTCCAAGATCTTTCACGTCGAACTCTACAGATAAGTCTTGTTTCAACTTTTTGATGAAGCTATCCTTGCTTCGGGTCACAATCAGATCATCTACATACAAAAGTGCAATAGTAATGTCTTCCCCTTGAACTTTGTAGTAGAGAGTATGATCCATGTATCCCAGATCAACAAAATACTTGTCAATTTTGTTGTACCAACTTTTGGGTGCTTGCTTTAAGCCATAGAGACTTTTTCTTGAGATGGCAAACTTGATTCTCTTTTCCTGGTTCAACATAACCTGCTAGTTGTTGCTGTGGGGGTTAAAGGCCATTGTGCCTTTACCCCAGTTATGTACAATACTCAAACACATATATAAATGAATGAAAAAGAAGATTAGGGTGTTCTACACCCACTAAAACTTGTGTGGATCTCTGTCTCTCTCTCTCCCTCTTTCGTTCTTACTTCCATTGAGAGCACTCTCAACTGGTATTAGAGCCCGGGTGATCTAGCTGAGCATGCGTGAATGCCTGGAAGCTCAGGAGCTCTGTGGGAGGAAGGAGAAGCTTTGTGGGTGACTTTACTTACATCCAAGTGTGCAGAGACCTTGGAGAAACCTTTGGAAAAGTCACTTTGATTTTGTGAAGTGGTTTTGAGAGCCTATTAAGTGTTTTCAAAGAAAAAGTCATTTTTTAAGCTTTTCCCTATTCCATTCGATGACAGAGACTCTGTATTGACTTGTAGAGGCAACTATTGCTTGCTTTTGGTGTCCATTTCACTTCAGGAGCTTGGAAACACCTTTATTCTTGAATCTGGAATCATTTCATTGGATTTCTAACTCACTGTGTCAGTTTCTACGTTTTTTCGCCTGAGTGTTGGAACTCAAATTTGGAGCAACCATTTGCAGATCTATGAGTTCTAGTGGACTCAGGAGGTCCTAAAACTTCTATGTTGCTCATCATTCGCACTCCGGTGGAGTTTACAAATAGTTGTGTTTCCAAAAACGTTTTTCAATCCATGTGTTGGACCTAGTGATTGAGATCACAGTTTCTAAAACCGTCTGTCCCATTGCATTTCAGATGCCTAAAAACCCCTACCTATCAGTTCTTGCGCAATTTAGTGGAGTATTTTCAGAGTTATAGATCTCTGTGTATTGGATTTCGTCTCTCTGTTATGCATTTTTCATTCTAAGTTTTGAAACCTTAGATTTATGCCACATGGCAGCGGATAAGTGTTGACTCCCATTTTTCACTCATCGGTTGGGATTTTGGAGTTCTAGCATAAGAGAGATATTTGCAAATTTTCTTGCTGAGTCTGATTATGCAATGGCACCCATTTTTTGAGGCATCTCAGGTTCTATTTTTAGTAGCGGTCATTGCCGTGGGACCATGATTTCTTGAGCATACCTTATGCAGATCACTCTGGTTGCAGTTTGAGCCATGTGCACTCATTTGTGGTGTGATTGCATTGTAGTGGATGATTTATAGGCCAATTGGATGCATTGTGATCCTTATTGGATGCACTGATAGGCCCATATTGCCTTGTGGGATGCTATTTTTTATGGATGCTTTGCACATGGATGCTATTTTATGCTGAGGGACAGCTTTGACACATTGTAGGTGATGCACTGATAGTGTTATGCTCTCTTGGATGAGATATTATTGATGTATATGCCCATGGACAGTGTTTATGCTTGAGCCATTTGGCACCTATTTGCATTTTGGATTGCCATTACAGTTGGCATTTTCTTTTGGGCTAGATTTGCTCATATGGATGCATAGTACATGCACATGAGTCAGCTGCATCTTTTGATGCTTTGAGCTTTGAGCTTTGGTGATATTTCACTCTATTGTGGCATACACATTTGGGTGCACCTGGTATTTGGTGTGATTCTCTCTTGCAGGCACTAGCATTTGGGATTTTGCTTTATTTGCATCATGGCATCCTCTTCCATGTCTGAAAAGGAGTTTTTCAACATTAAAAAGTTTAATGGGACAAACATTTCTTTGTGGAAAGAACAAATAAGGGACGTGCTTATTCAAAAGAAGCAGATTAAACCCTTGGCAAGGATTGAAGCTAAGCCTGCAAATATGTCTGAGGATGATTGGAATGAGTTGGATGCATTAGTAAAGTCTACTATTAGACTTCATCTTGTAGAGTTAGTTTATTTCACAGTAGTAAATGAGTAGACTACGAAAGATTTGTGGAAGAAACTGTGTGCCACTTATGAGAAGGAAACTGCCTCTAATAAAGGTTACCTCATGAAGAGGTTGTTTGAGCTGCAAATGAAGGAAGGGGTCTCCATTGCTTCCCACTTGAATGAATTCAATCTTATTTTCAGCCAGCTTCAGGCTCAGAAGATGAATTTTGATGCAAAGACTAAGGCAATATTTCTCTTATGTTCATTGCCATCCTCATGGGATACCTTCCATACAACTGTCAGTAACTCTGCACCTAGTGGAGTACTAAAATTTGATGATGTTGTGGGTACCTTGTTGGCGGAGGAGATTAGACGGAAGTCTATGGATGGCAACAAGCAGGATGCAGCCTTAAATGTGCAAAGGGGCAGATCACAATTCAGGGGGAAGTCCCAAGAAAGAGGGAAGTCTCGTAGCAAATATAGGGCACAAAACATTGAGTGTTACCACTGTGGCAAGAAGGGCCATATGAAAAAGGATTGCTACAAGCTGAAAAGAGAGCAAAAGGATAAGAAAAAGAATGCAAATTGGGGTGCAAATCAGAAGGAAGAGAGTCCAAGGGAGGACAAAGGAAAAGTGAAGATCGAGGAGATCAATGCAGTCACACATGATCGTGACAATGACATTCTCTTCATGTCTAGTTTATCTATAGAGTTTCTTACCACTTCAGATGATGCATATTCTCAGGATTGGATTTTGGATTCTGGTGCTTCATTCCATGTTACTCCCCATAGGGAATGGTTCTCCACTTATGACAGTGGAAAGACAGGTTCTTGGAAATGACTATGCATGTGACATAGTGGGAGTAGGTGACATAAAGTTTTCTTTTGCAAATGGGTCTGCATTTGGTTTGAAACATGTGAGACATGTGCCTAAGCTGACCAAGAGTCTTATTTCAGTGGGCCAACTAGATGATGCTAGTTTTCATACCACTTTTGGTTTTCAGAGTTGGAAAATTTAGATGGGCTCTATGCTTTTGGCCAGGGGTGCCAAGTGTGGGACTTTGTATCCCTTACATGTATCAGGGGTGTTTGATCATGTTGTTGCAATAACCGAGCAGCCAAGTACTTCTTTGTGGCATTGCAAGTTGGGGCACATGAGCTAGAATGGAATGAAACTCTTATGCCATTTGGGTTATCGCATTTGAGTTTCTTTGATTTTGAATTTTGTGAGCACTATCTCTATGGGAAGCAGACTAAATCAGCCCATAAAAGAAGGGGGAAGAAAGAGTTTGAAAAGCTTGATTTGGTGCATTCAAACGTATGTGGTCCCATGCCTACACGGTCATTAGGCAAGGCTGAATACTATCTGACATTCATTGATGATGCAACTAGGAAAGTGCGGGCTTATGCTATAGCTCGGAAGAGTGATGTGTTCTGGGTATTTCAAAAATGGTTGGCCTTGGTTGAGAATCAGTCAGGTAGAATGCTTAAATGCCTATGGACTGACAATGGTGGAGAGTATCTCTCTCATGACTTTCAGCATTTCTGTGATACACATGGGATTAAGAGGGAGCTCACATCCCCTCGTACTCAAGAGAAAAATCCAATTGGAGAAAAGATTAACCGTACCATTCAAGAAAGGTTGCAATGCATGCTTTCCAATGCAAGTCTTTCTGGTGGTTTTTGGGCTGAGGCAATGAAGACTGCAGTGCATGTGATCAATAGATCACCTAGTAAGAGTTTGGATGGTGGTATTCCTAAAGAGGCATGGAGTGGCAAGAAGCCCTCTTACTCTCATTTGCATATATCTGGGTGTGAGGCATATGCACATGTGCCAAAAGAGCTTCGAAAGAAGCTAGATCCCAAGTCTAGGAAATGCATCTTTCTAGGTTATGGTGAAAGTGGAGAGATGGGCTGTCATCTTTGGGATCTAGAAGCAAAGAAGATCATACACAATCATGATGTAGTCTTCAATGAGAAGAAGATGCATAAGGCACCCATGAGGGATGTGGAAATGAGAAGAATCACTTTCCAGGATGTGAATCCACCTACATATGTTGATAGATAGCAAGCTATCCATGCACCAAATGTGCAAGAAATGGTACCACCAAGTACTCCCATAGGTATACAATCAAGGGTAGATGATGGATCATACACTGGTGGAAATGATGAGCCAAATGTGGCTGATATGCAGGTGGGACAGCAAGCTGAAATGCCCTTGAGAAGATCATCTAGAGTGTCTAGACTGCCTGATAGGTTTGTTCCAGGGGTAGACTATGTGATGCTTACTGATTGCGGGGAGCCTTCTTGCAATAGAGAGGCTATGATGCGCAAGGATCAACACAAGTGGGAGTATGCTATGCAATCAAAGATGAGTTCACTTATGAATAATAAGACTTGGGACTTGGTTTCTTTACCACATGGAAAGAAAGCATTGCCATGTAAATGGGTCTATAAGATGAAGGTCACAAGTGATGATATGCCTAGGTACAAGGCCTGTTTGGTCGCTAAAGGGTTCAAGCAAGAGAAGGGTGTGGACTTTGATGAGATATTCTCTCTGGTTGTGAAGATGACCACACTTAGATGCATGCTTGGACTAGTGGCAACAGAGGATATGGAGCTTATGCAGATGGATGTCAAGACAGCTTTCTTGCATGGGAATCTGCATGAGGAAATTTACATGGTGCAGCCGGAAGGGTTTGAAGAAAAGGGCAAAGAGCATTTAGTTTGCATGCTGAAGAAGAGTCTCTATGGTCTTAAGCAAGCACCTAGAGAATGGTATCAAAAGTTTGATGCTTTCATTCGGTCCCAGGGTTTTAGAAGAAGTGAAATTGATCACTGCCTCTACACTAAAAGGGCTAAGGATAATAGTCTGATACTCTTGGCACTATATGTGGATGATATGCTATTGGCTAGCAAGAATACTTATGAGCTAGATGCATTAAAGGCCAAGTTGCATGAGGCCTTTGATATGAAGGATTTGGGACTTGCCGGTCATATTCTTGGTATACACATCACGCGTGATCGGAGTAGGAAACTTCTTTGGCTTTCACGGAAGGAGTATGTTACAAAAGTATTGCAGCATTTCAATATGGAGGGGGGGAAGGTAGTGAGTACTCCATTGCCTCCATATGTGAAACTGAGTCATATAGATAGTCCCAAATCAGATGAGGAGAGGGCCGTGATGGCCAAGGTTCCTTATGCATCAGCGGTTGGGAGTCTTATGTATGCTATGATAGCTACTAGACCAAACATTGCATTTGCAGTGGGAGTTGTTAGCCGGTATATGGCTAATCCAGGAAAGAGGCATTGGGAGGCAGTTAAGTGCATCATGAGGTACATGAAGGGTACCAAAGAGATGTGCATCTACTTTGGTAGAGAAGACATGCGTGTACTTGGATACATAGATTCAGACTATGCAGGGCATCTGGATAGTAGGAGATCCACTTCTGGTTATGTGTTCACCTTTGCAAGTGGTGCACTGTCGTGGATGTCTCATGCACAAAAGTGCATTGCTTTGTCTACCATAGAGGCTGAGTATGTTGCAGCCACAGAGGGTTGCAAGGAGGCTATATGGCTTGATTTGCTAGTGGGAGATTTGGGGATTCATACAAGTGTACCGACATTGCATAGTGATTCTATGAGTGCTATTCAGCTAGAACGGAATCCGGTCTTTCATGCAAAGACCAAACACATTGAGTTCAGGTACCATTTCATCAGGGAATTTCTTGAGGACAAGTGCATAGAGATTGTCAAGGTTCATACAGATGATAACCCTGCAAATATGCTGACGAAGAGTCTACCTAGCCAATGGTTTGATTATTGTCATGTATTGTGAGCATTGGATAGTATGCTCCCTGGTTGTTTTCCCTTAAAGGCACATTGTCCTTTAAGTGGGAGGTTGTGGGGGTTAAAGGTCACTGTGCCTTTAGCCCGGTTATGTACAATACTCAAACACATATATAAATGAATGAAAAAGAAGATTAGGGTGTTCTACACCCACCAAAACTTGTGTGGCTCTCTGTCTCTCTCTCTCCCTCTTTCATTCTTGCTTTCGTTGAGAGCACTCTCAATTGCATGTAGACTTCCTCGTCTAGATAAACATTGAGAAATGCATTCTTGACAGTGAGTTGATACACATTCCATCTGCTGAGTGTCATTAGTGATATCAAGAATTATATGGAATCCATCTTTGCTACTAGAGCATAAGTCTCATCATAATCTTGACCATACTGCTGTGCAAATCTTTTTGCAACTAGTCTAGCTTTGTATCTTTCAATGCTTCCATCTGGATTGTACTTCACTTTGTATACCCATTTGTTTTCTATGGCCTTCTTTCTTGGTGGAAGGTCGCATAATGACAAAATATGAAGAGGGGAAAGGAGAAGAGTGGAGATGAGGAGAGAGGGCACAACTAGAGAGCACACCACAAATGACTAACTGTACACTAGATTTAGTTGAAAAAATAGAATATATACAAACCCATTTAGGGTTAGGATTAGGGGATCTAACCCTTTTCTTTATAGCACTCTATAAGGTTAGTGCTATGCACATATGATCACGTGATGGTGCTATGCACACATGATCACATGATGTTGAGCATGAACTCTCAACACCTTCCCTCAAGATCAACATCATGAAGTAGGCCTTCCCTCAAGATGATGATTGTGGGGAATCGAAGAAGGATTGAGCATTACATTCCATCACACCCCTTTAATGGGAATGTCCTTCCTCTGTGTCAAACTAAGAGCTCTAATCGGTGTTTCTCGAAAAGCTCTTTACCAAGTGGTTTGGTAAAGATGTCTGCAACAAATACTGCCATAAAGATTGTATTTCACTTTGTATACCCATTTGTTTGCTATGGCCTTCTTTCCTGATGGAAGGTCGCATAATTCCCAAGTATTATTCCTATGCAAAGCATCCATTTCTTCATTCATAGCAGTTTGCCATTCTGGCTTGTCTCCTACGTCTTTGAAGTACAATGGCTCTTCTATAGCCATGATGGTAGTCATAAGAGCATAGTTGGTGGTTTCCACCTGAATTGCATTGCCTTTCTAAGCATATGTCAATCTGGCTGGAGGTCTACTTTCCCTAGTAGACCGTCTGAGTTGTTATGGCTCTGCTTGGGGTGTTGCTGGCAATTCTTGCTCTTCTTCATCAACCTATTCTGTAGATGACTGTGAAGTCAATGCTTCTATCTCTTGTGTAGATCAGGTTTTCCATTCTGATTCCTCATCAAAGATTACATCTCTGGAGATAATGACTTTGTGGTTGATGGGATCATACAATTTGTATGCTTTGCTTTCTTTACTGAAGCCAACCATGATGCATTTGCATGACTTTGCATCCAATTTTTCGTGATGATCATCATGTATGTGGGCATATGCTATGCAACCAAATATGCGGAGATGCCCAATGTGTGGCTTGTGTCCAGTGAATGCTTCATAAGGAGTCATACCCTGTATCGGTTTGGTAGGAAGCCGATTAAGCAAGTAGTTTATAGTGGCTATTGCTTTTGCCCAATACTGATTCGGAAGATGTTTCTCACTAAGCATTGCTCTAGCATTGTCTGCTAAAGTACCATTCTTCCTTTCAGCTCTTGCATTCTGTTGAGGAGTATCTACACAAGTGAATTCTCTTCGAATGCCATGACTTCTGCAAAAGTTCATAAATGCTGAAGACATGTATTTACCTCCTCTATCTGATCTCATGACCTTGATTCTTTTGCCTATCTGGTTTTCTACCATGGCTTTGAATTCTTGAAATTTGGAAAACACTTCAGATTTCTCTTTCGGAAAGTAGACCCAACAATATCTACTATAGTCGTCGATGAAAGTCAAGTAGTAAAGTGAACCATTGATGTTGTGGGTCTAGGCATAACCCCATACATCTCTATGTATCAAATCAAGAATACCTCGTGCACGAGATGTACTTCTGACAAAGTTGGTTTGCTTCTATTTGCCGAAGCAGCATGCTTCGCAAAATTTTCCAAGAAACTGTAGCTTCAGAATCCTAGTTGCCATATTCTGATTCTTGAGATCTAAAAAGTACTTGAAGTTGACATGACGATATCTCTTGTGCTACTTTGCAGAAAGTGGCATCTATTGTGGTTGAGCTAACATGGCATGCTTATCTGGTAATGTAGCTAGCATTCTATATAAGCGTCCTTCCTTGACACCTTTTGCTACTATCTGATATCTTTTGGATTTATCTCTGATAGTGCATTCATCACCGTTGAAGATGACTTTGTAATTGTGTTCCGTCATTTGACCTACTGACAAAAGGTTCTTACTGAGCTTTGAAACATAGAGCACATCTTTCACTAATCCTTTCGTACCAGTGAAATTGTTCATAGGGATAACGCCTGTCCCTTAAACTGGATTCAATGTATTGTCTTTTTTGTAGATGACATTTTTCTATGAACCATTCCTGATGATTTGTCATGTGAGATGATGCACTGCTGTCGATCTACCAAGGATTCTGTTCCACTTGGTCGACTTGATAGCTGAAATCCTCTTTGGGATTGAAATTAGTGTCTGAGTACACTGTATCAGTTTGATGCATTTCCTCGCTTGTAAGAAACATATTTCCATGTTCATTTGCAAAATGATTGTGACTAGAATGTCCATCACGATGATTTCCTCTACCTCGGGAATTCCCTCGATTACTGCTAGATTGACCACCTTGGCCGTACTACTTCTTGCGGCAATCTCTTTCATAGTGTCCAAACTTGTGACAATAGTTGCACTGAATGTTTGACACATTGGTGGATGCATTCCCTCGTCCTTGGAATCTTCCTCGATTGGAATGATTTCCTCTTTGCTGATTCTGATGTTGTTGAGGATGACGCTGATGCTGATGTTGATGCTGACTTTGATTTTGTTGCTAATGATGATCATTTTTCTGATATGATCTACCTCTGCCTTTGCCTCTGCCTCTACTTCTTTTTGAAGCTCTGAATGCCTGATCATTAGAATTACCTTTACATGCTTGAATGGCCTGAGTCCTGAGTTCTTCACCAAGTAGAACTGACTAAAGTTCTTCCAATGTCGGAATTTGCCATTGGATGGGAATACTCTAGATTAGATTCTCGTATCCCTCTCCTAGTCCATTTAGAATGACTTGAACCATTTTTGCAGGTTCATAGTATCTCCTACTGATGCAAGTTGACTGTTGTAGCTTTTATGTGGAGTAGATAAGCACGATCGGTTTCACTGCTGTTGTGAAAACTCTGGTTGATCTGGTTTCTCAAGGTGAGAATCTTGGATTTTGTGTTCTTGGACTCGTAGAGAGCTGCGAACATATCCCATGCTTCTTTTGATGTCTTGACTGTGTTGAGCTATCCTAGCATGACATCTTGCACATTCTGCTTGATCAAGTGATAGGCGTACTTGTCTTTCTTATCCCATTCTGCCTGAGCTCGGGCAATGGCAAGATCTGCTATTGGTGCGGAAACTATTTGTGTAGATGTAGATCTCATTGTAGATCTTGTTGCTAGTGCTGTGACAACAGATGGAGTAGAGCTACTTGTGGCTATATTGGCCAATGGTCTAGGTGTAGACCCATCGACATACTCCCATTTGTCATGAAGTACAAGAATGGTCTCCATTCGATATTTCCATGTATCATAATTGGAGTTGTCTAACTTAGTAGATGCCTCCAGATTGAGGTTGCTAGTCGACATGGTGCAAGAAATCTACTCAAAAGTGTCGTGAAAATCTCTGTATGAATCAATTGCAAATACACTGACTATGCCAAGTGAAATCTCTGAACTATCGGTGAAGATAGAAGTGTAATATATAAAATTTGATTTGGATTACAAGGCTTGTGGCAATGATGCCGGGAATAGCCAAGAGGCTTTACAAGGCTAAAATGATGTGCACGATGCCGTGAGATAGCCGAATAGGCTTTACAATGGTGGCATGTGTGTGTGAAATCAAATGCTATCTGCCCACTAAAACAATCTGCAATGCCTCTGTACTCTGAAGTCTGCTCACTGAATTGATGAACATAAGGTTTCAGGTAATGTAATGATGTGAAACCGTATGTGAGCGTATGGACTACTGACTCCGAGTAGGTACTAGTCGGGAATTTCGGGCATGGCTTAGATTGGCAACTTGGGGAAATTCAAAGCGTCCCCTCTATGGCAATCCAGTGATCTAGATCTATACCAATCGTCGATCGATGAAAGAATAACAAATAATTCCTTTTCTTTTGTTCTTTTTAAGTGCTGGGTCAGATGCGTCGATGTAGAGGCAAATGTGTGTGAAGGAAGTGGTTTTGTCGACGAGGCTCAAATGTGAGTGTAACTTGTGCCGAAATGTGCATCTGATGTGACGAGCACGTAGAGCACAAAAAAACAAGTGAATTTTGTTTTCGGAACGCCCTCAAATTCTTCCTGGATCAAGAGATACGACTTGATCTAAGTGGAGGGGCAAAAGGAGTGCAAATGGTGCTCGATGATGATGTGTCACTCTGGGTCACATGCAGTGTGATGTGGCATTGTGCCTAGCAAGAGGTGTGCCTGTGAAGCCCTATGCTGAGGTGGCAGGAGTGGTCACATGAAGTGACTGTGGAGCACTGTGTGTGCCTACAGAGGTCAGTGCTGACTCGATAGCTAAGGTGGCACTACTGAGGTGGCACAAATGATGATGTCAGCAAGGTGATGTGGCAATGATGATGTGGCATTGATGATGTGTCAATGATGATGTGGCATTAATGATGTGGACTACAGACGTGGCAAACAAGGTGCTGACATGGCAAGAGGATAGGGTGTGACATGTGGCAGATGGATAGGGATGACACATGGTAGCAAATGGAACAAATAGAGTAGTTTATTCAAGAGAGGAGAGGCTTTTATGATGGCAACTGATACAATGCATGTGCCCCAAAGGAGAGCATCTCCAGATCCACAAATCACTCCACTGATCTCTCAATCAAGCCCTTGAATCTCTCAATCACTCCTAATAGAACCTTCTACCACCTAGCTTGGTCACACCAGCCACCATGTGGTGACACACAAACTCACACAAACCTTGTACCCCTTGGTACACCCCATTACATCAATTTGTCCTTCATTCCCCACCACAAATTGATGACCTCATTCCTTAGGAGTAGTACATGGGATGTTCCATGGCTTGCCCACCATCATGTGGTAACAGACATGGACCCAACCTATGACTCACTCCTAGGATTCTTGGTTTACAACTGGAGGATTGGACAATGACTATGTATAGAAATACCCATGGGTCCAACAAGGTAAAAACTCAAACAAAGGACTAACAATCATTTAAGGGGGACATCCCATGGTAGAGAACCTTATTGACCACACACACAAACAACTTAGAAAACATATGGGTCATCACCCTTGTCAAGATTGACTTGGGTGGTGAAAGTAGTGAGAGCTTTAAGATCCTCTGGTTCTTCTTTTCTTCTTCTTTCTCTGCTTCTTCCATAAGGTCTGCTTAACATTTCTTCTTTGCATAGCACTCTTTCTCAAAATGTCTAGGTTTTCCACAAAAGTTGCACTTCATCTTGCTCTTGTTGGTGGATCCCTTTAAGTTGCTTTTGGCCAAATATGGCCCATGTTCTTTGTATTCATTCCTCTATTTGATTATCCTATCCTCTTCCAAGAGGGATGCCTCAATTTCCACCAAACTAATCTCTGGTATATTGGTGAGAGTAGTGACAATAGTGCCATATTCCTTAGTTAGGCTTTTGAGTAAGATAGCAATTACATTGTCATCATCAAGATTAAACTTGATGCTAGCTAACTGAGTGAGTATGCTCTTCATGGAGTTTAAATGTGAAGAGATGGATTATCCTCTATCCAATTTCAAATCAAAGAATTTGATGAGCAAGCTAAACTTGGAACACTTCCCCTGTGCTCCAAAGACAAGCTCAAGATGACTCCATGCAGCATGAGCAGTCTCACAGCCATCAATGTGGTGGATAAAAGAATCACTCAATCCAAGAGCAATTATGGCTAGTGCCTTTTTATCCTTAGGGAGCCATAAAGCTTCTCCTTCCCAAGTAGTTGGTTTCTTTTCTTTTCCATTAGCCACATTCCAGATCCCCTTTTTCATGAGAATAAATTTCAGTTTGGTCTACCAAGTATGAAAACCCTCTCCCTCAAACTTATCTATCTTGGTTTTGGAGGCCATAAGGAAGGTCTTACCACTGATGTGGCAATGTCTATTCCCTTACAAAGATAGCATTCAATTCAAAATATATCATAAATGCATCATGAGCATTTACCAAAACTATCAAACTGCAGGCCAGTGCTCCAAAGATCGACTGAAAAATGCCTCAGATCACTTACAATGGTCAAACATCCAAAAGCCCAAAGATAACTAAGATAATGATGAAACTTTCTAGCACTTAACCATATTCAATGGTTCACATTAGAAGGAAATATCACTGTTACCCTAAATTGAATAGTGTGAAATTGGAGAGTGCAATTGAAGCTATAGAAGCAAGTAATGAATTGGCTTTTATAATGGAATGAAAGCTCTTTTATGAGAGAGGAGCTCCTAGAGAAGAATTGTGCAATGCTACGTCAGAACGTTAGTGAGAGATGCGCCATTTTCGACTGGTTTTTTCACCAATACGCCTCAATTACTAGAGCATTTGCCTTCAGATTTGAACTATGGATAGATATTGGTGTTGCCTAGCCTCCTCTAAGAGGAATTATAGAAATGTAACTCTAGCAGGTCGCATTTCATGAAATGGCATGGACTATAGATAGTGTCGACATGGGTAGAGGAAGCTACTGTTTCCTAATTCCTCCTAACCAGGGATTTGCCCTAACATGAGGATGCTTCAACTCAGAGGACATGAAAAATGGCTTAGAGAATGGAGAGAACAAACCTAAGCAAATTTCATGGAAGAGAATGAAGAAAAAAGCTTCATTTGGGGAAGATGATGACATGGCACTCAAGGAGGGCTCAAGGAGGGTGAACCAAGCTCTGATACCACATGATGGAATAGCATGAAGGATTCAACAAATGGAACAAATAGAGTAGTTTATTCAAGAGAGGAGAGGCCCTTATAAGGGCAACTGATACAATGCATGTGCCCCAAAGGAGAGCATCTCTGGATCCACAAATCCACTCCACTGATCTCTCAATCAAGCCCATAAATCTCTCAATCACACCTAACCTAACTTGGTCACACTAACCACCATGTGGTGACACACAAACTCACACAAACCTTGTACCCCTTGGTAAACCCCATTACATAAATTTGTCCTTCACGTCTAACCTTCTAATGGTTTCATCTCTGTGAACCATTCTTGATGCTTTGTCATATGAGATGATGCACCGCTGTTGATATACCAAGGATCTTGATCTGCTTGATTGACTTGATAATTGAAATCCTCTATTGAGTTGCAATCAGTGTCAAGATACACTTATCGGTCTTCTACATTTCCTCATTTGCAAGGAACATATTCCCAGGTTCATTTTCATAATGACTGTGACTAGAATGTCCACCACGATGATTTCCTCTTTTGCAAAAATTCCCTTGATTACTGCTAGATTGATTGCCTTGGTCTAACTGCTTCTTGTGGCAAACTCTTTCATAGTGTCCAAACTTATGATAGTATTTGCACAGGATGTTTGTCACATTGGTGGATGCATTACCTCATCCTTGGAATCTTCCTTGATTGGAATGATTTTCTCTTTGCTGATGCTGATGTTGTTGAGGATGATTCTAGCTTTGATGTTGATTTTGTTACTAATGATGACCACTTTGCTAGAAAGATCTACCTTTGCCTCTTCTTCTATATGAAGTTGTGAATTCTTGATCATTGGAATGACCTTTACGTGCGTGAATGGCTTGAGTCCTATGTTCTTCACTTGGTAAAACTGATTGAAGTTATTCCAGTGTCGAAATTTCGTTGGATGGCAATACTTTGGACTAGATTCTCGTATCCCTCTCCTAGTCCATTCAAGATGACTTGAACCAATTCTACGGGATTCATTGTCTCTCCTGCTACTATGAATTGATTGTTGTAATCTTTGATTCTGAGTATGTAAGCATGACCAGATTCACTGCTGTTGTAGAAACTCTGGTTGATTTGGTTTCTCAGTGTCAAAATCCTAAAAGTGTTTTTGGACTCATAGAGATTGTTAAAGCGAAGGTGTGAAGTAGAGAAGATGGATCCAAAAAGCACATGCATCTTCTTTGATGACATTATTACTAAGTATCAAAGAAGACCACTACATCTACACCACATGTGCCTTGCACAATTCGCGAGCGAGTACTCACATGACAAGAAGGCCACAAGAAAGAAAAGAAAAGAAAAGGTAATAAGATTTAATAACTACAGCAAGAGTAAGGACCCCAAGGACCACTACAAAGAAGAATGCCTTGTATACCTACCTTTCATCAAAAGGGAACACACTGTAACAGAGAGCTTCCAACATGGCATGACTTATATAATGAGAACAAGCAAACCATCAAACATAATAGATTCATATTTAATAAAATGTTGCTACTGTGACATGAAGTTGGGGGTAATAAACTTCACACACCTCTTCACTTCCTACTACTTTCAAACTGAGTATACCAAGAGACCACACCATACTATCCTCCCTTATATGAGAATGAAGATGGTAACATCCTAAGTGATGTTGTACTCAAGCATAGGGAGAAGGAAAGGATCATCAGTGGAGGCCATAATCTCAGAAAGCCGGTTTGTGCCAAAGAAAAGAGCGATACGTTGTTGAAAGAAGATCTTATTGCTCAACATGACATGAATTGATATATATTGAGGAGTTTGAAGGGGCTAATTGGGTCGGATGGGTAGGTTCCAAGAGGAAACATTGCACCTCCTTCATAGACACCTTTACACTTAGCTCAAAACACTCTCCAAACTATCATAAGACACAGAGACCCATAACTTTCAGTAGAGACAAGATATTAAATATTCAAATACATATCCAAATGCACTTGAAATTGGCTTCACCTTGATATAAGTTTCATAAGAAACAGAGAAGCGGTCAAAAAGATATGGGCAGTTTATTGGACGGGGGTAAAAATTATTTAAAAAAGAAACAGTCACACACAGAGAGTCATAGATTTTTGGTTTTAAATCTAATACAATAATTGAAGACATAGCATGATGTTTCTTGAAGAGATCTTTGCATTGATATAAGTTTCGTTCGAATTGGACCACCGAGAAAAAAGTTATGAGCAAAATACTAATAGGGGGTCAAACAGTCATGAAAAACACATACTCCTTCTACTGGTGCTGACTTGGGAGAATACTACCTCCATGCTTAGACTTCATCAACGATCTGAGTCCCAGAGAGGTCCTTAGGAGGGAAGTAAGAGCTCCCTTTGTGGCTTGGGAAATAGATAAACCATGTATGCACAATGAGCAGCCGAATAGACAACACTTTTGAGCACTTTGGAAGAGAAAGCAATGAAAAAAAAAGGAAGAGACACTCAAGAGAGAGAACCTGAAAGACCTTCATTACCAATAGATTGAGACTCCACTCCAATGCAACTTAAAATACTATAAACACCAGGAAGAATAAGAGGTTTCATACATACAAGAGGGAGCGAAAGCTCCAAGACTACTCATAGAGAGAAAATAAACGAGAGAGATAGACTCAAGAGTCTACATAAGAGAATATCTACAAGAGGGAAAGAAGGCTCATGGAAGAGGCTTGAGGAGACTAGTGCTACAGCAACATGAGGGAGATAGACTCAAGAGTCTACATAAGAGAATATCTACAAGAGGGAAAGAAGGCTCATGGAAGAGGCTTGAGGAGACTAGTGCTACAGCAACATGAGGCCTAATGGTGGAAGAGATGATGAACAAGGGAGAGGAGGGCTCCTTTTATAGAGATTTTATCACCCCTGCTTCACCCATTTACAATTGCTGCCTATAGATTCTTTTCCCCATCAATCACATAAGCATGTACGTCACCATCCATGTCCTTTTTGGCTACTCTTACCATGTGTCCCATTAAAAGATGCTCAAGACTCTTAAAATATTGAGAAAGTCAAGAGTCTCCCTACATGGAGCCCATAGGGACCCTCTCTTTTCCATATGTCCACGTCCTCCTTATTCCACATAGGAATTCTAGAAGGATTCCTCTTGATTCCACACGCCTCCACATGCCTCCCACATGCTTGGCATGTGGCCTCTCTTATATTATTGGAACACATGGACATGAGCCCACCTCTTTAGATGACTTACTCTTCCTATTTTCTAAAAACCCCATAATATCCCATACACAAATAACTCTCACCCCATAGCAAGGTATTTATCATTCATACACATGGTATTTACAATGATCCATTCCACTCATACTCTCAACCCATACAATATCTTAGAAAATAGAAATAAGTGAGAGCTGCTAGGCTATCACTTGATACTCAAACTCTTATCAAACATAGAAGAAAACAATACCAATGCCAAATAACAAATATCAAAATTTGGTGTCACATCTTCCCCCCCCCCCAGCAGGTCCTCTGGTGCATCCGGGTATCACCATGTCATCAACATCCTCAAGTTGATAGGTTCCATTTGTGAATTTCTTTTTGACTCGATATGATCCCTCTCACCGGCCAATAAACTTTTTTTCTAGCTGCTTGTCCAGACGGCTATCAAATCTCATGTCCAAATCTCCTTCTGCAATATCTTTCTTCTTGCATAATTTGGTGTTAAAACAGGCCTTGTGCCTTTTTTGAGAAGCTTCCAAGTTTTGTAAGGCCTGTAATCTACATTCATTAAAGGCTTCTAGTTGTACCAAGCGTTGAGCATAGGCATCCTCCTGTCCTTTTCTTGCACAACAGCAGTGCAAAGACTATGTATCTCCAATTCAATGGACAAAATGGCTTCTATTCCATACACTAGTTGGAATGGTGTAAACCCAATAGCTAGCTTGTGTGTGGTTTTATAAGCCCATAAAAATTCTACCAAGTGCCTATCCCAATGCCTTTTCTTGGTTTCTACAAGCTTTCCCATTGAATTGCACAACAATCCATTTGTTTTCCAGCCAAGCCATTATATTGGGGATACTAATGGTGTGGACATGCTATGATTTATCTTTAGCTTATGCACCACATCTTCGATTAGTTCATTTCTAAAAGAGGTTCCTCCATCAGTGAGAATTTCCAAAGGACAACCAAAGCGTGAACAAATTTGGTCAAAGAGAAATTTTGCAGCTGTGCTTGCCTTGCTATTGACTATGGCCTTGGCCTCTGTCCACTGAGTCGCATAATCTGTGGCCACCAATAAATAATGCTTGCCCTGAGATGAGTGAGGGAGTGGTCCCACAAAGTCCAACCCCCACCTCTCAAATGGTCCATATGCTAGAATGGCCTTCAAGGGCCTAGGAATCAACTGTCACCTTCCAAACTTTTGGCATACTTTACAACTTTGATTCTCCTCGTCTCCATGGGATGGACCACCCAATGAAGCACCTTGTCTTTTCCCAATTTATAAAGAATGTCATCAACAATAGTATAGGGACAAGCCTTCCTTACCAATCTCTACTTTTGTTGTGGAGTTAACCCTCGAGGAACTATGCCTTCTTCCACATATTGCTGAACATCTTGCAGTTCTAGCCATCCAGTGTCTACCAAAGAAACCACCCCCCAGTCTTGTACTACAATGGCTTGATTAGCTAACACTAGTTGGAATGGTGTAAACCCAATAGCTAGTTGGAATGGTGTAAACCAAATAGCTAACTTGTGTGTGGTTTTATAAGCCCATAAAAATTCTACCAAGTGCCTATCCCAATGCCTTTTCTTGGTTTCTACAAACTTTCCCATTGAATTGCACAACAATCCATTTGTTTTCCAGCCAAGCCATTATATTGTGGATACTAATGGTGTGGACATGCTATGATTTATCTTTAGCTTATGCACCACATCTTCGATTAGTTCATTTCTGAAAGAGGTTCCTCCATCAGTGAGAATTTCCAAAGGACAACCAAAGCGTGAACAAATTCGGTCAAAGAGAAATTTTGCAACTGTGCTTGCCTTGCTATTGACTATGGCCTTGGCCTCTGTCCACTGAGTCGCATAATCTATGGCCACCAATAAATAATGCTTGCCCTGAGACGAGTGAGGGAGTGGTCCCACAAAGTCCAACCCCCACCTCTCAAATGGTCCATATTCTAGAATGGCCTTCAAGGGCCTAGGAATCAACTGTTGCCTTCCAAACTTTTGGCATACTTTACAACTTCGACACCATTCATATACACCCTTATGGAGGCATGGCCAAAAGTAACCTGCATTAAGAATTCTCCTCGCTGTGCTTGCTAAAGCAAAATGACTAGAGCATTCATGACACATTTCTAGGATTCTCCTCATCTCCATGGGATGGACCACCCAATGAAGCACCTTGTCTTTTCCCAATTTATAAAGAATATCATCAACAATAGTATAGGGACAAGCCTTCCTTACCAATCTCAACTTTTGTTGTGGAGTTAACCTCGAGGAACTATGCCTTCTTCCACATATTGCTGAACATCTTGCAGTTCTAGCCATCCAGTGTCTACCAAAGAAACCATCCCCCAGTCTTGTACTACAATGGCTTGAGTAGCTAACTCATCTGCCTTTTGATTTTCTTTTCTGTTATATGAACAAACTTGCAAAAATCAAACTGACTACATAGTGCCATAGCCTTTTGATTAAGCTGCTTCAAATGAGGACTTCTTGTCTTGTAATTCCCTTGCATTTGCTTTATAATAAGCGGAGAATCTCCTCTTACTTCCAATTCTTTAACTTGACTTTGAAGACAACACTCCAAACCAAGAATCAAAGCATTATACTCAGTTGCATTGTTAGTTGTGATACCTGGAAGCTCTTGTCCTCTTGCCCACATCTATTGACCTTCAGAATTCATCAAGACTATCCTCCCGGCTCCTTGTTGGCATGAAGGACTAAAAGCCTCATCAAAATACAAAACAAGAACTGTTGCTGGTGTATCCCTTTCATCTTTAATGTTCTCCTTACATTTCCTTTCTTCTCCTAGATCCTCCCATCCTATGAGCAAATCTGCCATAGTGGACCTAGTGGTATTTTCAGTGACAAAAGAGAAAGAGAGCTCTTGAAGCTCTGACAACCATTTTGCAAATCTCCCCCCAGGATTAGCTTGCGAACTAGATATGCTAATACAGACTGAGAGGTAAGGAAGAAAAATGCCTGAGGTAATAAATAGGAGTGAAACTTTTTGACTGAAAACACCAAAGAGAGGGCTTGCTGCTCCATTTCTTCATACCTTGTTTCCACCTTTGTAAGCTGTCGGCTGGCATAATAGATGGGTTGCATTCTACCAGCCTCTCCTTTTTGTAGCAATACAACACCAACTAAATGTAAAGATACACTTGGATTTACATAAAAGTCTTGAGACTAATCAAGGGGCTTCAATATTGGGCCCTTACTCATGGCCTCCTTAAGTTATTGAAAAGACTCTTGTTGCTCCACACCCCATTGGAAAAAAACTCTATTTCTTGTCAACAAGTTCATGGGATGCACTATCTTTGTGAAATCATCACAAAAGCGTTGATAATACTTGCTCTTTTCTAGAATTCTGCGAAGACCAGTGACACTCTCAGGACTTGGCAATGCCATGATTGCTTGAACCTTGTCAGGATCCATTTGCAGGCCTTCTTGAGACACAATATGCCCCAACAAGACTACTTTTGTTTGAGCCAAATGACACTTGTTAGGATTTAGACACCCTTTTGCTTCATCAATCCTAGCTAAGGCCATCTTTAACTTCTCCATGTGATCTATGCACCGAGAATAAATGCAAAAATCATCCAAGAACACCCTTATGAACTTTCCCAAGTAAGGCTCGAGCACTTGACTCATGAACCTTTGAAATGTAGCTGATGCATTGGTTAACCCAAAAGGCATTACTCTGTCAGCAAAAACTCCCCAAGGTGTGACAAATGATGTTTTCTTTTGATCTTCCTCCTGAATACAAATTTGAAAGTACCAAGAATACCCATCACATACAGAATACATCTCATGCCCTACTACTTGGTCTAGTATTTCATCTTGGAATGGCAAAGGAAAATGATCCCTCTTAGTGCATGCATTCAAAGGACGAAAGTCCACACAAAACTGCCACTTATTTCCTTTCTTTAGTGTGATAACTATAGGAGATATCCATTCTGAATCATCAATAGGAAAGATGAATCCTGCCTTAAGTAGTTGTGTTACCTCTTTCTTTAGTGCCTCAGCTTGGATCACCCCTAATCGCCTTAAGCATTGCACAACTAGCTTGCTTTCTGGCTTCAACTCAATCTTGCTCTCTACAAGAGAGACTGGTTGAAGCTGTGAATAGCTTGTTGCAAAGAGACATGGAAAATCATCTAACATATCCAAGTACTGGAGCTTCTCACTACCTGATAGAGAATCACCAAGAAGCTCTTCATTGCGTTGGCGTCGTTTAGTGTGCTCCACATCCTCCACATAAAGTGTCTCTATAGGATCTTCTTGCACCACCACCTTGTTCCTTCCTGACTCGTCTCGATCAACATCAAGACAAAGACCAAAGGCCACTCCTTCCACCTCACCCTCTGAGCTGGACTCTTCAGAGCTATGCCCTGTCTCTTCTTGTTCATCGGTTAAGTCAGAGCTCGAACTCTCTGATGTTGAAGAATCCTCCTTGACAACTTCCTTTTTGCGGCTTCTGATGTTGTAGCGCACCTTCTTATCATTTCCCTGCAAAATCAATTCTCTAGTATCCCACTTTTAAACAACCTTCACCTTGCATAGCCAAGGCTTTTCCAAAATCAATGGATAGGCATGTGCATCTAGCTTGGTAGGGATCACCTGAAAAGTAGTCGACACAAAAATTCCACATACATCCACTTCTAGATTCTTCACAACTCCCAAGGTCTTAACCCTGGTGTTGTCAGCCAATTTGATTCGATAAGGAGAGGTAGTACTAGAGTATTTTAAATCAGCATCTATCATGGTCTTCTCACTCATGGCATTAATCGATGCACCTCCATCAATGTACACATGAGAAATCACTTAACCATCAATGATCACATCAACCATAGGTACATCATCACCACATCTATATCTACCTTTTTAACAATAGGAATGGCACTTTTCTTCTTTTTCTTCTTTGACACTCTTGTGCTTACTAGCTTTCCCCATTTCTTCTGTAGTTTTGGAGACAAAGCAAGTAATTGACCAAAGGTGATATGAGCTTCCTTTTCTTTAAGGTTAGACAAAAGTCATAGCTTCCAATGTCTTGTCTTAAAGGAAAGTCTGATTGGCTAATTCTCCTTCTAGATGCCTTCTTTTTCTTACTACGGCGTTCCTCTTCCTGATGTTCCTCATCTACTTCTTCCTTGCTTTCTTCTTCTTCTTCTTCTTGTGCTTTACCACGTCCCTATTTAGCCATCATTACCTCTCTTTCCTCATCCCCTGAAGAATCTTCCAACAAGGATACTTGTTAATCTAGGACACTCAGGGCGATAGTGACCTTTTTTATTACATTCATAGCAAGTGATCCCACTCTTATCTTGAGGCCTATCTTCACTCTTTGGTGCTCTAGGTTGTCATGCATTAACCAAATGCAATTTCAAATCAACAACCTCTGCCATCAATTGGGAGATATTATGATCTAACTCAGAGGACTTTGGTACCTGAGGAGTGCCCATTACCTCCACCTTAGAAGTTGAAGCTGTTGAAGACACGAAAGAGGATTCGATCTTTAGAGAAGCTTCTTTCTTGGTCGCAATGTGAAGTGCCTCCACATATGTTGTTGGATCTTTACTCATTACTTTTGAGCGAAGACGAGGCTTCAAAGCCATAACAAATTTGCTCATCTTTAAGTGCTCTATCCCTGAGAGACTTTGAGGGGCCGATGATGCACAGGGATGTTTTTATTGAAGCTATGCTTATATATTAATATAAAATCTTGGCGAAAGTTTTAAGGCTCATTTTTTGTACTTCCATAATATTGGTAGAATGCATCACTTTTTTAATAGATTTTCTTTTGAATTTTGAAGGGAAAAATGTAAATCTTGGCAAAACTTTAAATTTTTTTGCATAAAAGTTTCAAATGATGGCGAATGTTCCAAACATTTATTTTTATTAAGGAATACAAACTTTACTTGCAAATATAAAATTTTAGATTCTTAATGAAACTAACTTAAAAAAATCATCCATGATGATGCAGATGCCAAAACTCGCAAAGCTGCCCTTTCATACTTTGTCCATAAAGTTTCATATCGGATTGCCAACATGGAGACCATCTCACTCTCTCCTTGATAGAACCAGTCCAATTGCAACATCAAAGCATTTGGTGACTCCACTACCCCAAATCTCTGCTTCATTGCAACCACCACTTGGTCCCAGTCCTCCTTGGTAGAGTTTGGCAAGGTTGGCAAGGTTGATGCCAACTAAAGGCTACACCTTCAAGAAAATCAGGCAAAATCTCTGCCTGATCCTTCATGGACCATCCAGAAAGCCGGCATCCTCGAACAAAATCCCAAAGATAAGACTTTGAGTCTTCTCCTTGGGTCCCTCAAAACACTGGAATCTTCACCATGATGAAACACAAAAAGGAAACACCAAGATCCAAATAATATCCCAAATGAGATCCAAACAAGATCCCACAGAGCCTTAGTATACCAAGACCAACTTTTTATGCATAACCACTTGTTGAAAACCCTCCATAATGTGATCCTCAAAAAAATCTTCAAAAATAAGTGACCAATCAGCACCATGAAAACATTGTGTATACATACATTCAAGAATCACCCTTCTCACAATTGAAATTGCACATAATAGCGTCAAGATATTGTACTCTTCATCATTTGCATAGCAAAAGAAGTTGAAAGCATTAAGAATCACCACTCCTCTGTTATAGTCGAAAACTACCCAAAGACTTAACTCTTCTTCACACCAAGCTGCCAGTGCATGAAAGAATCCCCAATCTATCATTGTGCCTACTGCCGTTGTTGTCAATTCACCAACATATTCAACAATGCAAAAATAAAGGATATGATCATGATGACCATGCGAATAGCTTGAGCATCACCTTCACAATCTTCTAGTTCTCTTAAACGCACTGTAATCTCTTCTAACAGAGTTCTTCCAGGCATCTTCTTTATCACATCAGAAAACACATGCTATACTAGGCATAACATGTAACCAAGTACATCCAAGACCATTTAGTAAGGTGGGATGAATCCAGTACCAGACGTACCCAGTGTCTCCACCAAAAGATGTGACATAAAGTTGGGGGTAATAAACTTCACGCACCTCTTCACTTCCTGCTGCTTTTAAATTGAGTGATAGAGACATTCATCATTGGGAAAGGGACATTAAAAAGATGCTTTTATACCAAGAGACCACACCATACTATCCTCCCTTATATGAGAATGAAGATGGTAACATCCTAAGTGATGTTGTACTCAAGCATAGGGAGAAGGAAAGAATCAGCGGAGGCCATAATCTCAGCAAGCCGGTTTGTGTGAAAGAGAAGAGCGATACATTGTTGAAAGAAGATCTTGCAGCTCAACATGACATGAACTGATATATATCAAGGAGTTTGAAGGGGCTGATTGGGTCGAATGGGTAGGTTTCAAGGAAACATTGCACCTCCTTCATAGACATCTTTATACTTAGCCCAAAATACTCTCCAAACTATCATAAGACACAGAGGTCCATAACTTTCAGTAGAGACATAATATAAAATATTCAAATACATATCTAGATGTGCCTTGAAATGAGCTTTGCCCTAATATAAGTTTCATAAGAAACAGAGATGCGGTTGGAAAGATATGGGCAGTTTACTCGACGAGGGTAAAAACTGTTTGAAAAAGAAACAAACACATAGAGTCATAGATTTTTGGTGTTCAATCTAATACAATAACTAAAGACATAGCATGATGCTACTTGAAGAGATCTTCATGTTGATATAAGTTTCGTCTAAATCGGATCACCGAGCAAAAAGTTATGAGCAAAATACTGACAGGGGTCAAACAGTCATGAAAAACACCTACTCCTTCTACTGGTGCCGACTTGGGAGAATACTACCTCCATGCTTAGACTTCATCAATGAACCAAGTCCCATAGAGGTCACCTAGGAGGGAAGTAAGAGCTCTCTTTGTGGCTTGGGAAATAGATAAACCATGTATGCGCAATGAGCGGCCGAATAGACAACACTTTTGAGCACTTTGGAAGAGAAAGCAATGAAAAAAAAGGGAAGAGACACTCAAGAGAGAGAGCCTGAAGTGACCTTCATTATCAATAGAGTGAGACTCCACTCCAATGTAACTCAAAATACTATAAACACAAGGGAGAAGAAGAGGTTTCATACATACAAGAGAGAGCGGAAGCTCCAACACTACTCATAGAGAGAGAATAAACTAGAGAGAGATGGACTCAAGAGTCTACATAAGATACAAGAGGGAGAGAAGGCTCATGGAAGAGGCTTGAGGAGACTAAAGCTACATCAACATGAGGCCTAATGGTAGAAGAGATGATGAACAAGGGAGAGGAGGGCTCCTTTTATAGAGATTTTGTCACCCTGCTTCACCCATTTATAATTGCTGCCTGTAGATTCTTTTTCCCATCAATCACATAAGCCTGTATGTCACCATCCATGTCCTTTTTGGCTATTCTTACCATGTGTCCCATCAAAAGATGCTCAAGACTCTTAAAATATTGAGAAAGTCAAGAGTCTCCCTACATGGAGCCCATAGAGACCCTCTCTTTTCCATATGTCCACATCCTCCTTATTCCACATAGGAATTCTAGAAGGATTCCTCTTGACTCCACACTCCTCCACATGCCTTCCACACGCTTGGCATGTGGCCTCTCTTATATTATTGGAACACATAGACATGAGCCCACCTCTTTATATGACTTACTCTTCTTATTTCCTAAAAACCCCATAATATCCCTCCCATACACAGGTATTTATCATTCATACACATGGTATTTACAATGATCCATTCCACTCATCCTCTCAATCCCATACAATATCTTAGAAAATAGAAATAAGTGGGAGCCGCTAGACTATTACTTGATACTGAAACTCTTATCAACCATAGAAGAAAACAATACCAATGCCAAATAAAAAATATCAATTTTTGGTGTCACACTACCAATAATAAAATTCCCATTAAGCTCATCCGAAACGACAAGACAAGATGAGCAACAAGAAAAATGTGATATTGGTATAGAAATAAAAGGCTTGAGTAAGAAGAGAAACGCTGACCAAAGTCAAGCCAAGACACAAGGCATGATGCAAAACACAGAATCTCATGAAATCTTCACGAACTTAAACAACGACCAATGTATAATAGTACATGAAATTATGCTGAAAAAAAGAAAATATGGAAACAAGTAGTTCATTCTCTTCCTATTTGGAAATGCGGGAACATGCAAAACTTACACTCTGCACATGATAGACGTGATAGTACAAGCACTATTACGACATTACTCACATAAAGAGAACACAAACGTTGAACTCCCACGAGTCCTTCTATTGGCATACATAGGTAAAGCATCTTTCAACACTAACGGAACAATAATTCACTTTGCATTGCACTCGCCGCTTCTCATGTCCAACTACACATGCCTTTCAACGGAGACATTACAATACCTCTCAGCACTATACCAAAATTTGAAATTGCTAGTCCTAGATGAAATTTCACTGAACACCTTCATTGCCATTGACATGCATATGTGAGAGATTAAGCATAACCACTCATAACTATCAGAGGTGTGGATGTCCTGTTGAGTGGAGATCTGTGCTAGGCAAGCCCGACAAAGGATAGCTAGATTTTCTCACAAAAAATGGCAAGAAGAGGTCACATACTACAAATTGATTAAACCAATGAGGTAGCAAAACATACAATATATTAACATCATCAACATAATAACATTTGGACAGCAAATAAAAGCATACGTCGCACTTAAGGATAAACACAACAACGATGTTTTCACCATTCTTCGAGGCAAAGAACACATTCTACAAGTAGTGTACAAGAGGGATAAAACTTGTAGCAAGTCAATACACACGTCAGATGATCCAAAAAACACAGCTGGCTTGCATTCAAAACTACAACTGAAGGTGGGCATGATTGTTGAGATTTGTTTAGGAAATCTGGACATTTAGGATGGCCTCGCCAATGGGGCTGATGGAATTTTCATGCACTATACTGAACACAAGACACATCAAGTAGTGTGGATACAATTCAATGACATTTGGATTGGAAAGCTAGCAAGACTAAGACTTACAAACCTCCATTCGATGGACTCACTATCATCATACTACAAACCAAACCTAACAGTTCAGAAACAAGAATATTACATCCAAGTAGGGGTTCACATCCAGGGAGGGGTTCAGTGCCTGCTCATACTATTTCTAACAAATTCACTACAAGAAATAGTTGTACTCAACGTCTACAAACATCCCAAAACAAAAGCTGAAATACTCATAAAAGCACTACAGTCAATCATGTCATTTATCCCACATGAACGAATTACTTACATATTGGAGACTGTAACATTAACTTAAACAAACACATCATTGGAGACTTTAACATTGACTTAAACAAACAAAATCATGGGGCATCACAATTAAACCAATTCATGTCACAAAACAACATGCTTCAGCTCATCCGCACGAATACTACAACCCACAATTCTAGAATCGACCACATTTGGACAAATGAATCCAGCCATGATACATACACAGGAACTAACTTCATCTATTGGTCCGACCATTCGCTTCTCTATACTACCATCGATGTAAAATGACAAATAAATGACAATAACATTCAACATGGGCAAGCCCTATGAATGAAACTCATCTTGTTTTGCTCTCTATCAACGTTAATTGCGGCAGTCCTCGATTATATTGGCATGTCTTCGGCTTCAATGTTCTAGTATGAATTTTCTTGCTCGAATTTCGAGGGGAGGGGGGGGGATTGTTGGCGGAAATCCTCTCATGGGGGGCGCCTTTGAACCTTGGAGGATTGGAGACTCTTACTTGGTGAGTTATGATTGGCTCATGGACACACATATGGTGTGTAACGAGGAAACTCTTCATAGATTGGGCAATTTTTGTTGTTGCATTGAATTGAAATTGAAAGTGACAATCGAGTCCCGATACGGGGTGAGAATCTTGAGCTGCACTTGGGCTTGAACTTAGGATCGGCACATAAACACCCATATGTTTTAGCCACTTGGTTTAAACGCTCTTGGCACAGGCAATGTAAGCTGTTACATGGCGGTGTGGAATTGTAATCAGCGTATACATGGCGGTTTGGAGGTTTCCAAGACCTCGTGGTGCAACTAAGTGTCTATTAAATGGACACGATGGCGAAATGCTTAGTCTTTTTGTCCAACCAATCTTCATTCTAATGAGAGTTGACAGCATCTGCAGTAGCTGCTCTTGTGCTTAGTCTGAGTGTCAGGTTGTTTAGATGAGTCTCTGTGTCGTAGGGTTCTTTTTTTATGTAGACACAAATATTGTAGATATCTGATTAATAAAGAGTCACCTTTTTGGTTCTTCTGTGTACCGAAGAAGAATCTCAATTTTGTTGTCTTACATCTCGTGTTTGTAATCCAGTTTTGATTAATCTTGGTGCATAGGCTTTAAAAGCCAAGATATATCTCCATTGAAAGGGAGGCATGAAATTGATGGTGATCCTACGATCATAATAGGGGTCCGGGGATCATAACAAGAATTGTAGGGCAACGAAGGTCAAAGCCAAGCTGAGCATAATATCAACAATTGGTTGCTAATACTTGGCTTGCAACATCGCATTCTCTATCATACTACTTTGTCAACTTGCATTTGCACCAGGGGAGATACTTTGGAAATCATGTCTACATGTGTGTTGATATTTGAAGGGTACGACCAAATATGAATCACCTACTAGAGTAGAATTGACTTCCATGGGTATGGTGATTTGGATTGGCCAGAGACGTGGAAACACAACAATCCATTTTTGAATATACTGTTTCATGTGAGGTGTTGGGGCCATCTCATGGCTCAATGAGAAACAACACAATGGCTATGTCCTCAACAGAGGCAGAGTATTGATCAACATGTATGGCTTCATGCAAGTATTTATGGTTTACCTTGAAGACACGGTCTTACAAAGGGATGAAGCTATGAAGGTCTCGAGGTTCCATGCTAGGATGCAACACATTGAGGTTCATCAAGACGCTGATCAAGGATGGATTGATAAACTTGATCTATTGCCAGGTGGAAGAGAACGTCATCAACATTTTCACCAAGGCTGGCTATTGTTAGTACAACATGTGGGTTATCGGGTTGACATCTACCGTTGACTATGGCCATCCCAATACTTCCATGGATTCTTAGTAGAAGTTTTCCATGTTTGTCTATCACTGAATTTCCATTTGTAGAGGACCATTGACAATCATCTCATTAGTCCCTTTCCTCTTAGCAATGTAATCATCCTTAACATCCCATCCTTCTTGAAAGATAGCGATATTTGTGAGTGGGGGCCATGACAGCTGATTGATCACCTTGTCTAGGGACTCACACGTTGTAATGACCATGGGTCTTTCTCACGAGTGGATAAAGCATTCCCATCCAACGTTTGTCATAGACCCACATTGAGTCGATGACAGGGCAAGTGATAAAAAGCTAAGCGGAATCCGAACAAGAACCCAAACAAGGATCCAAAAGGCAAGAGTCTTAAGCAAGACCTAGATGACACGTAATCCTATAGACATCTAGAACTAGGATCCGAAACTAGATCCAAATATGTGACCCGAATATAATTTGACATACAAGAGTCCCAAGTCCAATACGTAATCCTATACTTGACTTGAGCCAAAAGGCAAGAGTCGCCAGTTAGAATCGGATGATGGAAAAACTTGTTGACACCTTGGATGATGAATCAAAGTGTTAATTCAAGGCTTTAGGTCCTCGATTGGAAATCAAGAGTAACCTTCTTGATCGGCGAGATTGATTTTGAAACGTGAAGAGGCACTTCACTCTTTGTTTGACAACTAAACAAGAGTTATGGTCTTTTGAAAGTTTAAGGCCGCCAAACAACATTGTGATTTTCGTAAGTTCTCCACCCCTGCCCTCCCTAAAAGACTTAACTTTACTAGTACAAGGCATCAATTACTAGTTATAAATCCATCTCCTTAAAATCATAGCTAATACATATAACGTATATTTTAAGCTGAAATCGTACTCTAAAATTCTCCTAGCAACAACTCCATTAAAAGTCCACCTTAGCTTTATTTAATCTAATGTGTTACCTGAGAACTCATCACAGCGATGTAAGGCCGAGTACTACTTCTATATGTCAAGTGCTGCCTGTAGAAAATAGATTGCAAAGATTGAATACATAGCCTTAGCCCTATGGAAAGTTCCTGATAAAGGAGAGTAATCAGCTATAACCCAAATACATCCTCAATAGATAATGTGAGACAGCAATAGTAGGCTAAAACCTGACATAATTACCCTTTATCTGACAACGTCGAGCATGCTTTCTAAGAGTACCTTCCCCTGCCTTGCCTCAAGGAAAAAAAAATTGACCAGGCCATCTGCAACTTTTTCTTGGCTGTAGTCAACTTTAGGCAGAACATGACTGAAAGGCAGCTGTTTGCTAGAGACAGCCCCAACAGTTCATACAAGCTCCACAAAGCACCAGTTCGAGTGTTATTGCTTAAGTCTTATTAGTACTTGAAAACTCATTAGCACCAGTTAGTAGAAGTTCCTTTTCCATATGACACCTACACAGCATGATAATCATCATGTCTTCTCCCAGGGAGAAGGGAGAGAGAGAGAGAGAGAGAGAGAGAGAGAGAGAGAGAGAGAGAATGGAGCATCTGAGAGCGTAAACAAAAACAACACTATTTCATTGAAAATTTGTAGCACATTCATGTGCATGAGTGCCTCGGACAAGCGATACTAGCTCACTCTTGATATCAGGTTCTTCACCTCAACCATTCAAAACCCATTTCTTTGAAAGAATGAGGACTTCAGCTTGTCCCAAAAGCGGTTCTCTTCAACAATGTTAATTGCCTCCAAATCTGACCTGTTACACCTGCACAGTAAAAAAAGTTTACTACATCACACAAATGATCAAATGCTAGTTTATCTTCAAAAAAGAAAACAGAACCGCTAAGATCTAGTAGATGCTACCCAGTACCCATCCGCACCACAGCTATTTGCTTTATCTCCCCTATCGTGACTACAGCAAGTATTTGAAGCATGCAAAGAGGATTGTTTCCTCCAAGCAATGCATACATTCAGCTTGAGCAAATGCTGCTCATTGAATGACAGCTACAACAGCCACGCATTGCACAAATTTTGTCAATTACAAGAGATCAAGACCCTGCAGGCTCGGCCCAACTGCTCATTTCTAGCTTGAGAAATTTCCAAAACCCAAACCAGAGAATTCGACTTCAGGAAAGCCGAATCCTCTGCAGTAGACTTCGTATCATAAATCTCCGTGCATGATGTGTGGACGGATAGTCCTTGGAATATCCGTGTTCCACGGGATTTAAAATACTAGAAGCGAAAAGACCTGCTAGTCAACAGATAGGTTTAAAAACATTACGCACCTATCCAGAGCCGACAATGATGTTGTTAATGGGGATGAAAATCAACTTCACGAAAAAGCCGACAAAACCCATGACCACGAATCCGATCGCCGTCCTGAACGCGACCTTGGAAAACTCTGCACAAATTCAGGGGGAGGAAAGATTAATTCTACGTTGTCAAGCAAAAATCCACAACGCAATTCACACAACAAAATCTGACCAAAACAGAAAAGGCAACGAAAAGGGGGGAAAACCTTTGCGGTCAGGCTTGTGGCAACGCTTGACGAGGCGAAAGCTATCCTTGGCAAAATCCTTGACGGGCTTGACGACGCTATCAACAGTGTCCATGGTGGCGAGATCGAGGAATTTACAGATCTGGAAACTGGTTCGATTTGACGCCGGCAAAGTTCGAAGAGAAAATAAATGTGAACAACGGAGAGGTTGGGTTTATCTTTTCATTGCTTCTTCTTGCAAGTTTGACTTTGTCAATATTCACTTCAACAATCCGACTCCCTAAGGCTCTGCCCCAAGGCTCGGTCGGCTTTGAAATCTCAAATAATCGGTCAAAACTATGATTCAACTTTGACACTGTTATAGATGATTGAATTGGCGCATCCCCACCTCCGCATTTGCCTCGGAGCTCGCTCCTCGTGTTCACATCTTGTCGCATGTAGCGTTTCTGACCAGACCATGGCTAGGTGGGTAGATTTACAAAAACTATGATAGAATTATTGTCTATTGCGTACATCTCAAAGGGACTTCAGCAAGAGTCGAAACTATGATATAATTGGTGTCTATTGCTGGAGTCTCAAAAGAGGAGCTATGGTGGTAGCTCAAGCAGTAGGGCGTCCGCTTATCCGAGCGGTCGCCCTCGTTCAAATCCTGCTCAGAGCGCATAGGTCCTCGACAGCTCTGCCCCTCGATCGGACCTTGGTGGCAAACCATGGTGGGTCTGTGGAAAAAAAAAAGGTCTCAAAGGACCCCATTATATCATAGGTTACCGAGTCTCATGGTGGAGAAATAGAGATAAGAGTGCATTCTCCACTTGGTTTCCTTGTGGGTGACTTGAAAACCAAGAATTTCAAATATAGATGAAAAGAGTATTGTATCTTTGACTTTATATGAACTGTTGTTGATACTTTGAAAAAGCCTAGATGCCCACACCAAATGCTCCATCATGGAACACATGCAACTAATTGTCCCAAAGTGCTACTGGAACAAACACTCGACTTTGGAAAGGTGGCTTGTAGAAACATAGCAAACCATCTACCACTAAAAAATATAGATGTGATATTTATACGTTGAATCTTTTTACAAATCTTGTCATCTTGACTCGTGTAGATTTTCAATGCATCAAATGAAGGTATAGGAGGAGGATCTTGTGGAAAAAGTAAAGGAGGACATAAAAATTTCTTGCAATAATCATTTGAAGTTGATCTCATTTGAGCAACAATTGGACAACAAGACAAAGTGATTGCAACCTAATTTAATTTTCCCAAGCTTGTAAGAAAGATCAAAAGAATAATCTTGAAGAAACAACACTGCTACATGGTAAATTTGAAACTCAAACTGAGTATGATATGCATAAGGATGTATCTTTAAAATAGACCACACTATTAGTAGAATTATGATTCAGTAGCAGTACATCTAGTTTCAAGATTTGTGAGTAATTAGATGACTTCAATGATAAGCCTCCAATAAGCACATTCATCTTATTTGCAACAAAATTGCACAATGCAATTGATCAGATGCATGACTTCATATGAGAAATGGCTTATTGAGATTAGGGGGCCTAAGAAGAACATCTTCTTTCAATATTTTGCTTATTACATTGAAAGTTTTTTGGTAGGGAGATATCTTGGCATTTTTGAGAAACAACTTCTATAAAGGCATGGACCTAGCACAGAAAATGGCCATTCTAAGACTTCTCTAACCTTGTTTCGCATTTTTAGGGATTGTGTAATCTTACATAGTTTTACTTTAATCATTTTAAATTTGGATGGAAGCATTGTCCTATTATAAACTCCTTTTTGTATACACCTTTTGAAGTCTTTTTATCTCCTCCTCCTATGACGTGTCCTTATAGTCTAACTAAATTAATAAGTTTACTAAGTATTTTGAGAAACTGGGGCCCCATGTTTGCACCCCTAACTTAAAGGCCATTGAATCCAAAGTACTATGTAGGTTAGTGGCCAAAGGCTTAAACACATCCCCTAAAACCCCCTAAATCCAGATGTTTCCTTAAATGAAAGCTTGTTGAGATGGGATGACCTTTCTCAAGTTTAAAGAGCTAGAGACTCTCTTGGCAATTGTGAGGATGAGAAGCATCTTCCGTAGTAAAATCCATACTGTTCAAAACATGTCATCAAAATCCTCCTGGCTTACCCCTAACCTTGAGAGTGATATAAACTGCCTTATGAAATTCTTCTTCATAGCTAGGTTAGACAAAGCTAGCAACTCTCCTTTTTTCCTATGTTAAAAAGTAGCCATGCAACTAGCCTTGGATAGATGCAATAGCAAAGACTTTGTATTCCAGCAAAGCTCTTGGAGTAGCATAAAAAACAGCTCAGCAAATACTCACAATGTAGAAAGATTTGTGGGAATTTTATTTCCCCATTCAACTTGAGACCCAAGACTCCATCTTATCTCATGAGCTAACATTATTAGGCCTGGTTCCGTCCTTTAGTGGATTACCTTTACTCTTTCCTCTCTATAAAGCTTGAATAAGGACAAATTTAAATGGATTACTAGTGCAACTAACTGTGTGTTCTTGAATATCACTAGCTTAACCCCACATCCTTCCTTAGAGTGATCCAAGATACCTTTAAGGAGATATGCCAGGAAAAAAAGGACATCTCTAGGCTCTCTAGAGTCCACACATTCTTCCTATTGAATATGCAAATCTTCTCATGACCTTGCCTTTAGCATCCCTACAACAATAAATCACCTCTTTGTAGCCCACATTACTCTTTGTTATGAAAACATTCCCTTAACAGGTGAGGATAGTCTCCTCGCTAATCTGCTAAAGATTGCTAGTGTAGCCTTTTCTAGAAGGTTCCTTTTAAACAAATATGGAGAGGGAGACAAGAAGAGTTGAGATGAGGAGAGAGGGAACAACTAGAGAGCACACCACAAATGACTAATTGTACACTGTATTAGTTGAACAGAATGAATATAAACCCCTTTAGGGTTGGGGTTAGGGTTTCCAACCCTTGTGCCTTTTAGCACTCGTTTGTGTTCATGCTATGCACATATGATCACATGATGTTGAAATGAATCCTCAACACCTTCCCTCAAGATCAACATCATGAAGTAGCCTTTCCTTAAGATGATGATTATTCGGAATGGAAGAAGGACTGAACATTACATTCCATCACACCCCTTTAATGGGAATGTCCTACCTCTGTGCCAAACTAAGAGCTTGTCAGTGTTTCTCCAGAAGCTCTTTCCCGAGTGGTTTGGTAAAAATATCTGCAATTGTGTAGTCTCAACGGTGACTCACGTGTCATGAGGATCTTGAAGGAATGCTGATGGAGCCTCCACTCCAAGCTACTCCTTGTGAGAGCAATGCATGAGCCATCCGCGTGTGTCAGTGGCTCCCATATTGTTGCAATATGTTTCCATGAGAGAAAGAGGGAAGGGGGAGAAGGGAGAGAAGAGGGAGAAGGGGAGAAGAGAGGAGAGAGTGAAGGGGGATGGAGTGGAAAAGACAAAGGCACTATAAGGGAAACAAGAGAACACCCAAAGACACTGTTGAAGAGAAGAGGGAGCTTGTATTCCAAACTTGTGCATACAACAATGAAGACCAAAGTCAACAATTTGGCCTTTTATACAAGTCACCTTTTGAAGGGAGGGCTGATTCTTTTCCTTTTTGCACTCTCCCTCTCTTTACATTCACAAGCCTCTTGGGCCCACAAGGTGCCAAGGCATCTTCTCTATCCTTTCCTTCCCCCTTTTTATTGCAGCTCCTATTGTTACGCTTCTCCGTGTGCCAAAAATAGCACTTGTGTTAACGATATAAGAGCGCTTGGGACAATCTGGGCATTGGGAGGTGCTCCTACCCTAATCCCCAAATAGTGGTTGTGTTAGCCTTGCCCATTTGGGTCTTAAGCCATTTGAGCCGCAAAACCTGGATGTGAGGCTCAAAACTTCGATTGGCGAGGTCGATCTTAAGCCATTTGGGGCTCAAAACCAATAAAGCGCGTAACTGAAAACCTGTAGGGCCTGTAACTATGATCCATCCATGGCTGCGGCCGTTGAAGTAAATCATGAAGCCTAATCACCTCTAATCACTCATTACCATGCATTCTGTGACTGTACCATGCATTCTGTGGCTGTGGCTATTAACATTCCCCCTTTCCTATTGCTGTGTCGCCCTCAGATCAACCGCGTTGCAAGAGATAGGTGCAGAGGACTGCCGTCTGGAGGACTTCGTAGCAGTCTAATTGGTGGGGGTGTGATCCGGGTGAAGTACGAGCAAAATTTCCAAAAGTAGGTGGCATGCATGTCCTCGTATGTACGAATGTGATGGCCATGGAGATTGCAGACTCGAAGGTAGAGGCAGAGGTCCTGGAACTGAGAGATGCCAATGTTGGGATTGAAGACAATTTGGTTGTTGAGATTATGGAGCTTGTCGTCAATCAACTGATTGTGGTCGGGGAGATCACGGAGGAGTAAGAGGATGAGGCAGTTGCAGTGGACCACTAAATGACTGCGGGGTCAGGAACGGAGTTTAGTTGTCATTGAATGACTAGAGGTGGAAGCAAAATCCCTCCTATGTCATTTCCTTCAAAAAATTATACTTTGGGAAGTTGTACAAGATATTGGGGTCCTTCTGTTGGAGCTCCCAGAATTGGGCCCCACCGGTCCAATAACGTTCCATGGGCATGTACACAGGATGGATCTGCTAGTTGTCATGTGTACTGCGATAGTAGCGTCAAAACTGCTCCTTCAAAAAAGAAATGCGCTAGCAGGGTCGAAGGCTGGCATCGGAGTTGGTGAGGGGGAGAGGAGCATTGGGAGCTAGGTGGTAGCCGCCGTGTGTGCGCTTCGGATGGGTCCACTGCCAGTCATTGAAGGAATGGATAATAAACTTTGTAAGGGAGCGAACCTCCATGATTTTGTAGAGGTGGAGGCAAGAGCCTTTGAGCTGCTTCTTGAGATGGACTGAGAGGTTTCATGCTATGTAGAGCTTGAGTTGGAGGCATTGGAGGAGTACTCGGGGAGGTTTGTGCAAGGGAGTGGGGGCGGGGTGGGGTGGGTGGCTTGCTAGGGGGGTTGGGTGGGATCAACAGGAGGCGGATGTGGGATTTCGGCAGATGGGGCAATGGAGTTGAAAACTGCTATGGTTTCTTGCCCCCCCTCCTCGGTGACTTCTTCGGGATATGCTACGTGAATTGTTTCAAAATTGCTAATCAAGGACTCGAGCGAGTCCTAGAGAGCTTGTAACACCCAGTTGTACATAATGATTATGCCAAGGGGATGATAGGTGGTGGAGCGGTATGCAACTACATGTCCTTGTGTTTGGACCGCGGAGGCCCAGCCATAGGTTTGCACCCAGTTGAGGCTTGGAGGCCATCGGGAGTGCAGACCCATGGGCTGAGTTCATCGAGCTTGGCTAGTTGCATCACGTCATCGTCTTGTGGGGGGCTAGAGTGTATGTGGCTAGTTTGGCTAAGACCTCATGGTACCTTAGAACTCCTGTTGCTTCCGGTCTTCCAACACGGATTCCTTTGGGCGACCAGAGGTACGTAGGTGCTCATTGTCTACCTGCATAGTAACGGTTAGTGCACGCTCCTATGCCAAGAGGTCCTGGAGGGTCTGAATATGCTGATCGTATTCCTCTAGGAGTCTGGCTTGCTGCTCTTCTACTTGTTGCGGTGCAGAGGCGAGATTCTACCTTGTCCACTTGGTCCATGAGAGTTTGGACTAGGGATTCATTGGCAGAGAGCTCGTCTTTAAGCTTTGTGATGGAGAGTTCCAGCACTTCGACCTTGTGATACTCTTCCGCATTGCCGAGGGTGGTTTGCCCTATAGCTTGGGCGGCGACCATTAGGGTGTGGCTGTCACGCATGGAGAGTTGTACCTGAAGGAGAGTAGAGGAGAGCTGGGAGGCATACATGTTCCCGCCATCTTTGTAGAATCGTTCTCGCCACCTGTGGGAGTTGGGCCATCGCATCAAATAGTTGCAGCTCCATTTGACCGGCACTGAAGAGCTGCTCAATTGACATATTACTGTAACTGCCCGCTGTCTGATATTGGGGTGCACTACAAAATGGAAGGGCTTTGGTGAGCCCTACCCACGGGGATGAGGCAGTGACAAAGGAGATGGTCTCCTGAGGGTGGGTAGTAGTAGTAGCTGAGGCTGAGACTTGGGGCACAAAGGGGGTGGCCTAAGTATTTTGGGCTCCAGGGTGGAGGACAATGTGGACAGTGTCATCCCCGAGGAGATTGCCGATGTGGATGGGGTCCTCAAGTACGGCCTTGCCCTTGGAGAATGGATCGGAGTGAGCCATTCGGTGCTGCCTATGTAGGAATGCTTGCACCTATCGGTCTTTGTACAAGGTGAGTAACTAACTGTGGAGGGGTTGTTGAGTGGGGCGACTGGCAGGGGTGGCACTTGGCTCTCTATCCTTGATCTCTTAGGTGGTACAACCATTGTCTCCTCTTCATGGGCTGGCACTGGTCCTATGGCAACTTTGTCGGCTAGTCCATAGCCAATTGACGGTTGTTGTTGTAGTATATGATAGAGTACTGGCATGTATAGCATAGGGTTGTTGCCACGGACTTCGTCGTGCATCTTGAGGTCCTCCTGCATTTGGTTGCACAACTAGTCTACCCAGTTGGTGACCTGGGGGGTTGACAGTATTGTCGGGATGTTGGGCACAATAGATTGGTGGTGATCCATATGTTTGACCTGGGTCAACCACTGGAGAGTGCGTGCTGACTTTTCCAACTCTGGCTTTATGATCTCTGAAAAATGGATGTGCCCCTTGCTCTTTTTTCGATCATATATGCAGATTTTGTTGAGGGCCTTAGGCATCTTTTTCTTTTTAGCATATTTGTTGGCAATGATTGGGAGGTCGAAGGTTGCTCGCACCACATCCACGTTGAGGTGGTAGAAATGGGGGGTGCTTGTGGTGTTGCATAGGATGCTGACGTTAGTGTTAGAGTTCTAAGCTTGGAGGAATTATCCTAGTAGCCTCATGTTTAGGTGATAGGGGAGGCGGTCCGCCACCATGGAACCAAGATCTGTCAATGTGAGAGATGCCTGAACCTCCGGCTCCTTGAGCGCTTGATATGCTGTTGCATTGTGGTAGTCGAGGGTGTAGTCATGTCCCTCGTAGGCATAGCGGGAATGGATGGCACATCCCTTGAGTTGCTACTGGAGCCAAGCCTCTCTAAGTAGCGAGTGTGTTTGTGATGGCACAATCTTGTATTCCCCTTGCATGGGGGCAGGAGTGCGCTTTCTAGATGACTTGGAGGGAGTGGTGCCAACTGCCATATTCTTGCACGCTGACCTCACAAGTCCACAGGGCACCTAGTCAGTTCACCACGTGTTTCCCTTTGTGTGACATCCTCGACATTCACAACCACCTCCTTCGCCTTTTCCTTTTTCCTTTTTTTCTCGTCGACCACTGCCTTGTCGACCACCGCCTTGTTGTTATCCCATTGATCGTCGCCTTCCTCCCACCATTCCTCTTCTTCCACCCTTTCTGGCACCCTAAGTGCCTTTGCTCCTCAGAGAGTGGTCATGTGGTCTGGGTGGATGGTATCCAACCCTCTACTAGCCTTGAGCCTATGCTCAAACTTCTCCTGGCATTCCCATACCAAGTTCTGAGTGTCTATTACGTGTTGTTTTTTTTGTGGCTGGGTCCGAATAGGTTCCCTTATATTGAGGCGGGGTTGTGAGGCCTTGGGCCCGCACTGGCTTGTTTACATCTGGGTATGGCGGCATACTCGGGTGGCTGTCTCCTCATCTAAACTATCTTGGATGCCCTTGGATCAGCACTTGGTCTCTGAAACCATCTGTATGCCCTCTGACATCCCAACAGAGGACCTCCAAGCAGAGGAAGAGATCTCGACCCAGCAGGCCACCCACTCAGGAGGCACCTACAAATCATGAAGATAAAGAACAAGAGATATATCGGCCGTAATCACCCATTGTTGACCGTGAATGTGAGAGGGTGTATTGGCATACAAGGGACTCGTGAGCTGCTAGTGAGAGTGCTCTCAACGGAAGCAAGAACGAAAGAGGGAGAGAGAGAAACAGAGAGCCACACAAGTTTTGGTGGGTGCAGAACCACCCTAATCTTCTTTTTCATTCATTTATATATGTGTTTGAGTATTGTACATAGTCGGGGTAAAGGCACAGTGACCTTTAACCCCCACAACCTCCCACTTAAAGGACAATGTGCCTTTAAGGGAGAACAACTAGTGAGCATACTATCCAATGCCCATCAATACACGACAATACTCAAACCGATGACTAGGTAGACTCTTCGTCAGCATATCTGCAGGGTTATCATCTGTATGAACCTTGACAAGCTCTATGTGCTTGTCCTCAAGTACCTCCCTGATGAAATGGTACCTGACCTCAATGTGTATGGTCTTCGCATGAAAGACAGGATTCCGTACTAGCTAAATAGAACTCATGGAATCACTATGCAATGTCGATACACCTGTATGAATCCTCAAATCTCCCACTAGCCGATCAAGCCATATTGTCAAAGAGAGGGATCAAGGGGGATCAAAACACCACAAGAGAGACATAGGATAGCAAACACTCAATCTATTGCAAAACGTGTATAATCAACAATACATGATAGGCTTCTTATATAGAGAGAGCCTTTAGAATAGTCAAACCATGTGGGATCCTCTCATCCACATCTCTCCTTGTGGATATCCTCAATCCACATCTCCACATCATGTAGTCCACATCCTAGGGTGGCTACTTTAATTCTTTCCTATACCATACCTTAGCCCTCTAATCTATGTTCAACACGTCCCCTTTGTGCCATGATCCTTTGGCTACTGCAAGGTGGTCAGATGTGAGTTACAAATCCATCACCTCCCCTTAGTGCATGCATTGCTACTTAAGGTGGTCAAGTGTGGCTTTTACATGTCAATACCTCCCCTGGGTGCTTTCATAGCTACTCTCAGGTGGTCAGGTTTGATTACAAAAAATATAGGCAAGGTTGGCAAGGTTTTTGCTTTTCAATACATTCCATTGATGTCACCTTTTGGCTCATGGCTTGATGATGACTCCACGTAGTTGACTTGTTGATTCTTCAATCTGCAATCTTCTTCCTTGTGTCCGAGCTTCTTGCAATGGTGACACTTTGGTTTGTTCTTCAATCTGCAGTCACTTTGATAGTGACCCATCCTTCCGCAATGGTAGCATTTCACTGATGTTTTGCTGAATAGTGCTTGTTCTTCATTATAGCTGTTGTGTGTTGCTGTCGATGTTGATGTCGATGCCTTCAACTCTCTTTATTTTTCAAGAAGAGAGGATACACATTCTTCAAACTTTGGATCTGGCAAATTCTTCAAAGTGGTTGTCAATGCACTATACTCTGCAGGCATGCTTTTAAGGAGAATTGCAAGTGCATCTTTCTCTCCTACTTTTGCATTTATGCCCTCTAGTTGAGTCATAATGCTTTTGATTTTGTTGACAAATTGTGCCATGGATTCATTGAAGCCCATGTGCATACCATAGAATTCAATCTTAAGATGGATTTCTTGGTTTTTGGCTTTTGCACCAAACACTGTGTTCAACTCATCCCATGCATCCTTGGCATGATCTTTAGAGTCTATATGATGAATTATGTTTGGACCCAAGTGCAATCCAATGAGTGATAGTGCTGCTTCATCTTTTTCCTTCCAAGCATCATTTTGTGCAGTGGGTATGTCTTCTTTTACAATCTTCCAAAGCTTTTGGTGCATCAAAAGATATCTCATTTGTGTAGACCATGTGTGAAATCCATCCCCGGTGAATTTCTCAATAGTTGGAGTGCGGATTGCCATTGCAAAGGTCTTACCAGTTGATGATATTTTCAAATCTGGCAGTGTCTAACTGTATACAATGATTCTGACATGACAGGCGCGTAGAGCTCGAAAAGACGATCACTTTTCCTTTTTGCAGCGTGTGCAAATTCTTCTTGGATTGCAAGTTATGGCTTGTCGAAGTTTTGTGAAGAAGAAGGCCTTTGATGATGTGGCACATAGATTCACATGCTGCTTACAAACTGTGCTTACAAAGGGACTGTGCTTGGGTAGCACTATGCCACGTGGCAATCTTTTAACCAGACTGAGTTAACTCAAGTCTAAGAAAACCTAACCATGGCTAAATCTTATCCTGCCACGTGGTAAACTTTTAACCAAATGAGATAACCCAAAGTTTAAACAAACCTAATCATTGTCACATCCAATCTTGACACGTGTCAATCAATAGTGAACCTTGGACTTTGAAGAAAACATTCTGTGATGCGTTGAAGCAGCGACGATGATGGCGGCGATGCACAGAGATGGTGTCGCGGGCTGGTCTGCTAGTCCCGGGAGGTCGCAAAAGGCTATCTGAGTCGACCGTGGAAATGGGAGCCCGCTGGCTCTGAGTCGCTTGTTCGTGAGCACTGGAGGAAAGTCCGTCGTGAGCGGCTATGGCTGGAGACTGCAGTTTGTTGCGCAGCCGCTACAGAGCCGCGAGCTTTCAGAAGAGGCTACAGGAGCTGTGCTGACGGGGGAATGCCATCTGCCTTGAAGAGAGATCAGAGGTTGCTGGGAGAAGGTGCTGCTGAAGGCGGTCTCCCGTGAGATAGTCAATCGTGGAAGCTGAGCATAGCTTCAGTCGAAGGCTTCGTTGCCTATGCTTGGTGGCTCATAGGAGAAGCTGAGGAGCAATGGGAAGCTACTTTCGGTTGGAGATGGCAGACTGTGTCAAGCATGAGGGGCCGTGTCAGGTGGCTGCCTCGTTGCCATTGCTACAGAAGAATATGTTGAGAGAGCGCTGGGTGTTGAAGGAGGCTGTGACTTGGAGCTATGATGAAGCCTAGTCCTCTTCTTTCATATCTCTCGGAGAATCCATCACACTGAACCTCTCTATCTCATAGAAGGAGCCTCAACACGAAAATGACCATATCTCTCTCTCCATAGCTTAAAATGACGAGCTTTCTGAACTGAATTGGAGAGGAAGACTAGCTCTACAAGACTAAACTTTCAAGGTGAAGAAGATGCCTCAAATGGACGGCTTATCACTCATGAAGGGAGTGGGAGCACCATCGGCTCTGATACCATGTCAAAGAGAGGGATCAAGGGGGATCAAAACACCACAAGAGAGACATAGGATAGCAAACACTCAATCTATTGCAAAACGTGTATAATCAACAATACATGATAGGCTTCTTATATAGAGACGGCCTTTAGAATAGTCAAACCATGTGGGATCCTCTCATCCACATCTCTCCTTGTGGATATCCTCAATCCACATCTCCACATCATGTAGTCCACATCCTAGGGTGGCTACTTTAATTCTTTCCTATACCATACCTTAGCCCTCTAATCTATGTGCTCATGGCACCACAACTCTCAACACATATAGCCTCCTTGCAACCCTCTGTGGCTGAAACATAGTCAGTCTCTGTGGTAGACAAAGCAATGCACTTCTGTGCGTGAGACATCCACGACACTACACCACCTGCAAAGGTGAACACATAACCAGAAGTGGATCTCCTACTATCCACATGCCCTATATAGTCCGAATCTGTGCACCCAAGTACATGCATGTCTCCTCTACCGAAGCAGATGCACATCTCCTTGGTACCCTTCATGTACCTCATGATGCACTTAACTGCCTCCCAATGCCTCTTTCTTGGATTAGCCATATACCGGCTAACAACTCCCACTACAAATGCAATGTCTGGTCTAGTAGCTATCATAGCATACATAAGACTCCCAACCGCTGATGCATAAGGAACCTTGGCCATCATGGCCCTTTCCTCATCTGATTTGGGACTATTTGTATGACTCAGTTTCACATATGGAGGCAATGGAGTACTCACTGCCTTCCCCCCCTCCATATTGAAACGCTGCAATACTTTTGTAATATACTCCTTTTGTGAAAGCCAAAGGAGTTTCCTACTCCGATCACGCGTGATGCGCATACCAAGAATATGACCTGTAAGTCCCAAATCCTTCATATCAAAGGCCTCATGCAACTTGGCCTTTAAGGCATCTAGCTCATAAGTATTCTTGCTAGCCAATAGCATATCATCCACATATAGTTCCAGGATTATCAGGCTATCATCCTTAGCCCTTTTAGTGTATAGGCAGTGAGTATAGGCAGTGATCAATTTCACTCCTTCTAAAACCTTGGGACCGAATGAAAGCATCAAACCTTTGATACCATTCTCTAGGGGCTTGCGTAAGACCATAGAGACTCTTCTTTAGCTTGCAAACTAAATGCTCTTTGCCCTTTTCTTCAAAGACTTCCGGCTGCACCATGTGAATTTCCTCATGCAAATCCTCATGCAAGAAAGCTATCTTGACATCCATCTGCATAAGCTCCATATCCTCTGATGCCACTAGTCCAAGCATGCATCTAAGTGTGGTCATCTTCACAACTGGAGAGAATATATCATCAAAGTCCACACCCTTCTCTTGCTTAAACCTTTAGCGACCAAACGGGCCTTGTACCTAGGCACATCATCACCTGTGACCTTCATCTTGTAGACCCATTTACATGGCAATGCTTTCTTTCCATGTGGCAAAGAAACCAAGTCCCAAGTCTTATTTTTCATAAGTGAACTCATCTCTGATTGCATAGCATACTCCCACTTGCGTTGATCCTCATGCATCATAGCCTCTCTGTAGCAAGAAGGCTCCCTGCAATCAGTAAGCATCACATAGTCTACTCCTGGAACGAACCTATCAGGTGGTCTAGACACTCCAGATGATTTTCTCAAGAGCATTTCAGCTTGCTGTCCCACCTGCATATCAGCCACATTTGGCTCATCATTTCCACCAATAGATGATCCATCATCTACCCTTGATTGTATACCTGTGGGAGTACTTGGTGGTACCATTTCTTGCACATTTGGTGCATGGACAGCTTGCTGTCTATCAACATATGCAGGTGGATTCACATCCTCGAAAGTAATCCTCCTCATTTCCACATCCCTCATGGGTGCCTTATGCATCTTCTTCTCATTGAAGACTACATCATGGCTGCATATGATCTTCTTTGCTTCTGGATCCCAGAGATGATAGCCCATCTCTCCACTTTCACCATAACCCAGAAAGATGCATTTCCTAAACTTAGGATCTAGCTTCTTTCGAAGCTCTTTTGGCACATGTGCATATGCCTCACACCCAAATATACGCAAATGAGAGTAAGAGGGCTTCTTGTCACTCCATGCCTCTTCAGGAATACCACCATCCAAACTCTTACTAGGTGATCTATTGATCACATGCACTACAGTCTTCATTGCCTCAACCCAAAAACCACTAGAAAGACTTGCATTGGAAAGCGCATTGCAACCTTTCTTGAATGGTACGATTCATATTGGATTTTGCTCTGGAGTACAAGGGGATGTGAGCTCCCTCTTAATCCCACGTGTATCACAGAAATGCTGAAAGTCATGAGAGAGATACTCTCCACCATTGTCAGTCATTTAAGTATTCTACCTGACTGATTCTCAACCAAGGCCAGCCATTTCTGAAATACCTGGAACACATCACTCTTCCAAGCTATAGCATAAGCCCACACTTTCCTAGTTGCATCATCAATGAATATCACATAGTATTTAGCCCCGCCTAATGACCATGTAGGCATGGGACCACATACATCTGAATGCACCAAATCAAGCTTTTCAAACTCTTTCTTTCCCCTTCTTTTATGGGCTGATTTAGTCTGCTTCCCATAGAGACAGTGCTCACAAAATTCAAAATCAGAGAAACTCAAATGCGGTACATAACCCAAACGGCATAAGAGTTTCATTCCATTTTGGCTCATGTGCCCCAACCTGCAATGCCACAAAGAAGTGCTTGGCTGCTCGGTTATTGCAACAACATGATCAAATACCCCTGATACATGTAAGGGATACAAAGTCCCACACTTGGCACCCCTGGCCAAAAGCATAGAGCCCTTCTAAATTTTCCAACTCTAAAAGCCAAAAGTGATGTGAAAACCAGCATCATCTAGCTGACCCACTGAAATAAGACTCTTGGTCAACTTAGGCACATGTCTCACATGTTTCAAAATAAATGTAGACCCATTTGCAAAAGAAAACTATATGTCACCTACTCCCACTATGTCACATGCATAGTCATTTCCAAGATGCACACAACCTGTCTTTCCACTGTCATAAGTGGAGAACCATTCCCTATGGGGAGTAACATGGAATGAAGCACCAGAATCCAAAATCCAATCCTAGGAATATGCATCATCTGAAGTGGTAAGCAACTCTACAGATAAACTAGACATGAAGAGAACGTCATTGTCACTATCATGTGTGACTACATTGATCTCCTCGATCTTCACTTTTCATTTGTCCTCCCTTGGACTCTCTTTCTTTTGATTTGCACCCCAATTTGCATTCTTTTTCTTATCCTTTTGCTCTCTTTTCAGCTTGTAGCAATCCTTTTTCATATGGCCCTTCTTGCCATAGTGGTAACACTCAATCTTTCGTGCCCTGGATTTGCTACGAGACTTCCCTCTTTCTTGGGACTTCCCCCTGAACTGTGATTTGCCCCTTTGCACATTTAAGGCTGCATCCTGCTTGTTGCCGTCCATAGACCTCTGTCTAATCTCCTCGGCCAACAAGCTACCCACAACATCATCAAATTTCAGTACTCCACCAGGTGCAGAGTTACTAACAGTTGTATGGAAGGTATCCCATGAGGATGGCAATGAACATAAGAGAAATATTGCCTTAGTCTCTGCATCAAAATTCATCTTTTGAGCCTGAAGCTGGCTGAAAATAATATTGAATTCATTCAAGTGAGAAGCAATGGAGACCACTTCCTTCATCTGCAGCTCAAACAACCTCTTCATGAGATAAACTTTATTAGAGGCAGTTTCCTTCTCATAAGTGGCACACAGTTTCTTCCACAAATCTTCCGTAGTCTGCTCATTTACTACTGTGAAATAAACTGACTGTGCAAGATGAAGTCTAATAGTAGACTTTGCTAATGCATCCAACTCATTCCAATCATCCTCAGACATATTTGCAGGCTTAGTTTCAATCCCTGCCAAGGGTTTAATCTGCTTCTTTTGAATAAGCACATCCCTTATCTGTTCTTTCCACAAAGAAAAGTTTGTCCCATCAAACTTTTTAATGCTGAAAAACTCCTTTTCAGACATGGAAGAGGATGCCATGATGCAAATAAAGCAAAATCCCAAATGCTAGTGCCTGCAACAGAGAATCACAGTAAATACCAGGTGCACCCAAATGTGTATGCGATAATAGACTGAAATATCACCAAAACTCAAAAGCATCAAAAGATGGAGCTGACTCATGTGCATGTACTATGCATCCATATGAGCAAATCTGGACCAAAAGAAAATGCCAACTGCAATGGCAATCCAAAATGCCAATTAGTGCCAAATGGCTCAAGCTAAACATTGTCCATGGGCATATGCATCAATAATATCTCATCCAAGAGAGCATAACACTATCAGTGCATCACCTGCAATGTGTCAAAGCTGTCCCTCAGCATAAAATTGCATCCATGTGCAAAGCGTCCATAAAAATAGCATCCCACAAGGCAATATGGGCCTATCAACGCATCTAATAAGGACTGCAATGCATCCAAATGGCCTATAAATTATCCACTACAACCCAATGCATACCACGAATGAGCGTACACTGCTCAAACTGCAACCAGAGTGATCTGCATAAGGTATGCTCAAGAAATTATAGTCCCACGATAATGACCGCTACTGAAAATAGAACTTGAGATGCCTCAAAACATGGGCACCATTGCATAATTGGACTCAGCAAGAAAATCTACAAATATCTCTCTTCTGCCGGAATCCCAAAATCTCAACCAATGAGTGAGAAATGGGAGTCAACACTTATCCACTGCCATGTGGCATAAATCTAAGGTTTCAAAACCTTAGAATGAAAAATGCATAACAGAGAGATGAAATCGAATACACAAAGATCTATAACTCTGAAAATCCTCCACCGAATCACATAAGAACTGACAGGTAGGGGTTTTTGGGCATCTGGAACGCAATGGGATAGACGGTTTTGGAAACCGTGGTCTCAATCACTAGGTCCAACAGACGGACTAAAAAACGTTTTTGGAAACTAAGCTGTTTGTAAACTCCACTAGAGTGCGAATGATGAGCAACATAGAAGTTTTAGGACCTCCTAAGTCCACTGGAACTGACAGATTTGCAAATGGTTGCTCCAAACTTGAGTTCCAACACCCGGGTAGAAAAACGCAGAAACTGACACAGTGAGTCAGAAATCCAATGAAATGATCCCAGATTCAAGAATGAAGGTGTTTCCAAGCTCTTGAAGTGAAGTGGACACCAAAAACAAGCAATAGTTGCCTCTACAATCAATACAGAGTCTCTGTCATCGAACAGAATAGGGAAAAGCTCAAAAAACGACTTTTTTTTTAAAACACTAAACAGACTCTCAAAACCACTTCGCAAAGCCAAAGTGACTTTTCCAAAGGTTTCTCCAAGGTCTCTATACACTCAGATGCAAGTAAAGTCACCCACAAAGCTTCCCACAGAGCTTCTTCTTCCTCCCACAGAGCTGCTGAGCTTCCAAGCATTCACACACGCTCAGCTAGATCACCCGGGCTCTGATACCAGTTGAGAGTGCTCTCAACGAAATCAAGAACGGAAGACGGAGAGAGAGAAATAGAGAGCCACACAAGTTTTGGTGGGTGCAGAACCATCCTAATCTTCTTTTTCATTCATTTATATATGTGTTTGAGTATTGTACATAACCGGGGTAAAGGCACAGTGACCTTTAACCCCCACAACTAGTGCATGATGGTGATATGCCTACCATACAGACTCACCTAGAACTCCGACTTGATGTTTATGTGAGATGTAATGGAGACGAGTGTCGAGCGGTTGCATAGCATGTTATCAACCTTCTTCAACTCTTTCGTTGCTTGTTGTGCTTGGTGCCAGCACATTTTTATACCAATCATTATTTATAGAGACATTGTTGGCTCTATATACAGGTGTGTTGATGAGATTGTTAAGTGCCCTCATAAGAGTGTCTGAGTGAACTTTTCTGATTGTGTAAGTGGTAATGGCACGGTGGCACTCCACTCAGATGGAACTCTTTTGAGGTAGGGTACGTGGGTTCTTGTGTGGCTATAAGCAAAACAAAAACAGGTTCTTATGGTACCATGACCCTTGCTATAATAGGTGGTTAATATTTGGGGAGCACTGTGAGTGCTCTCATGAGTAAGACATCCTTTGATGGCATGTGCATTGGCCTGGAGGAAGGTTCTTGTGTAACTACCCCTTTTATAGGGGTTGGTTCTTGTGTTGCTTCCTCACTGGCCTGGGCGACCTTCTGATTGAGTTGCACTATTCATGGAATTATGGCACTCTAGGGAATTGGGGCCTTGTTCATTGCAATGGGCTCGAGGTTAGGTTCTTGTGGAATCGCATCCAGGGTTGACACAAGTTCTTGTGTTACTACCCTCTAAACCCCTGCGAGTTGGGATTGCATGGTTGATGCCATAGGGAATTTCTTGACCCAAGCGATCTGCTTCCCTTGGTAATAGCCCTGGGCTTCCAAGAGCTTGGTGGCGACCTAGTGCTTATAGGACCGCTGTGCTTGGAGTGGCGGGTTCGGTCCTAGGAGTCGAGGCGATTGGTGGCATCAAGCTCTTCTCTTAGATGGGGTTGCCAATGTTGCTGTAGGCCAAGAGGTGATTGGAGACCCTTCCCCTACTTTGGTCTTTTTGGGTTGTCGATTACTATTGAAGTGGCATTGAGCACAGAGAATAGCTTCTTGCACCTGATGTTCACGGCATATTTGGGTGGGTGGTAGGGGTGGCAGAGTAACTAACGGTGCGACTCTGTTGTCATTGCAATTAGAACTTTGTACTATTTGGGATTGGACTTCCTTCCAAGGGTTGGGACCAAGAGTGTTGGAGGTTCCTAGGGCCTTGGAATCACCTTCCTTTAGAACTTCCTTGCCTCTAGTAGATGGTGGTACTGTGGAGGGATGTGGGATGAAGTTCACAAAGCGGAATGTAGTCCTCCCCCCATTCATGAGAGATGATGTTCTAGCCCTCCAGTTGATTTGGTGGTTCACGGCATAGCAACAGGTCCTTCCCAGTATCATCTGTTCGTCGGTCGCTTCTATGGGGAGAACATAAAAATGAATCTCTAATTTCTGGCAAAAAACCATTAGTTTCAAGTCCACATACCCTAATGTGCTTAAGAATTGACCATTGATGGCGCGCACTGAAGCCAGAGTAAGGTTTAGGGGTACCTGTAGCTTTTCCCATATGCAAGAGATGGTTATGGCTCTCGCTCTCGGTTCCACGAGTGCCTCAATGTGCAAGCTGGAACCCTGCAATTGGACATTCAACCTCAGGGGGTGCACCAATAAGAAATCCAAGGTATCATGTGCATTCAAGGGGTATTAAAAAAACCCCTCAACTAAAATTTTTTCCCCAATAAAACCACCTCTCTTTACTTATAAACTAACGGATTTTTTTCTAAAGTTGAATTAAAAAACTCCCCTGTTATTGTTGTAAACCTATTAAATTTTTTCCAAAAGTGGATTTAAAATACCCCTCCTTTTGAATGCATGCACGTGGTACACTAAAATTTTGGGAGGTGAACCCCCCGAGCATTCAACCTAGCTGGCTCTACTGTTAGTTCATCAATTAGACCTGGATGTTCTAGTGTTTCCTTAAGCAAGGCCATTTGCTGACGTTGTTTGATCTTGGCGTTATGTGCCTTGGTTTCTGATGTTTCATCCGGGCCACCTCGGCCTTAAGCTCCTTTTCCCTATGGATGGCCTAGAGGGTCTGTAGGGTGAGGGGGCTATAGTATCTTTTCAATTTACTCCCGTTGACATAGCCGTCCATTTCTACTCCATCTAAGGTAGCTATTCAGCATGCCCCTTGTAGAGTAATCTCCACCACGGGTTAGGGATGCATGCCCCTGTATTTAAGCTTATGCTTGGTGTTGCGGACACTATAGAGGAGTTCGAGATCTCCTCCCTTGAGGTCCTTGTTCTTGAGGTTGCGGTCCAACGATTTTTTACGTCGTGCCTTCTCCACCCGAAGGTAGTAGGCTGCATGCAATCTTGTCTCATCTAGCTTTTCGAGATCAGTTAAGTGCTCCACCAAGGCATTTTTGGTGAGCCTCTCCTTGATTGTAATGCAAAGGCTAGGCACTACATACTCCATTGGCATTTTTGGTGAGCCTCTCCTTGACTGTAATGTGAAGGTTGGGCACTACATACTCCATTGGGATAACTGCTTCCACCCTAAAGGCTAGGCTGAAGAGGGTGTAGTTTGTGGCCACTTTATAGGACGTTCGGTAGGCCCACAAGGCTACGATGAGCTTGTGCTCCAAGTCGGTACGACTGGCTTCGACCGTGCAAGATATAATCTTGCAGCATGTTTTGTTCGAGCTCTCAGCCCAGGCCATTTGCCCTGGGATAGTATGGCGTCGACTTTCTATGTATAATCATGAATTCACTAGTCAAGATCACTATATTTTCATTGAAGAAATGAGTTCCTTGGTTCATTGACCAATTCTAAGGGACACCCAAACCGTGCGATGACTTGCTCATATAAAAACTTAGCGGTGAATCTTGCATCGACTTTCCTTGTGGCTCTCCCTTCCACCCATTTGGTGAAATAATCTATGGCCAAGATAATGTATCTGGCCCTTGTTCCACTAGCTACTGAGCTTATCAATCCAATAAAATCTATGCCCCATTTCTCAAAGGGCTGATCAATCAATATTCCTATCAGGGGCATCATGTTTGCTTTGTGTGGGATTTGCATGTGTTGGTAGGGGTCGCCTCGGTTGATAAATTCAACTGCATCTCCAAAGAGAGTCGGCCACCAAAGGACATCCTGCAACACTTTACGTGCCGTAATGTAAGTGGAAAAATGACCACTTGCTATCTTGGAGTGGGCTCCTTTGAGCACATTGATGTTTTTATCTACACATGATGCCATACTTGCTCATGCAGTATAGTTGGCCTAGTATAGTTGGCCTGTAATTAACCGATATGGTGCTGCATCCTTGATGAGTTTGCAGGCTCTGTCAAGAGCAACTCGTTGGCCATGTAGTGTTGATTTCAATTGCCCATTCTGGAATTATGTCAATGAGGAGTAGAGGAGCATTGGGGAGGTCATCTTCGACTCCTATCAGAGCTTCTCCATTGGGAATCCTTGAGAGGTGGTTGGCTAGGACGTGGGTCTTATGGGGGTTAAAGGTCACTGTGCCTTTACCCCGGTTATGTACAATACTCAAACACATATATAAATGAATGAAAAAGAAGATTAGGGTGGTTCTGCACCCACCAAACTTGTGTGGCTCTCTGTCTCTCTCTCTCTCGTTCTTCCGTTCTTACTTCTGTTGAAATCACTCTCAACTGGTATCAGAGCCCGGGTGATCTAGCTGAGCCTGTGTGAATGCTTGAAGCTCAGCAGCTCTGTGGGAGGAAGGAGAAGCTCTGTGGGAAGCTTTGTGGGTGACTTTACTTGCATCCGAGTGTGCAGAGACCTTAGAGGAACCTTTGGAAAAGTCACTTTGGCTTTACGAAGTGGTTTTGAGAGCCTGTTAAGTGGTTTCAAAGAAAAAGTCGTTTTTTGAGCTTTTCCCTGTTCCGTTCGACGACAAAGACTCCGTATTGACTTGTAGAGGCAACTATTGCTTGCTTTTGGTGTCCACTTCACTTCAGGAGCTTGGAAACACCTTCATTCTTGAATCTAGGATCATTTCATTGGATTTCTGACTCACTGTGTCAGTTTTTGCGTTTTTTGCTCGGGTGTTGGAACTCAAGTTTGGAGCAACCATTTGTAGATCTATCAGTTCCGGTGGACTCAGGAGGTCCTAAAACTGCTATGTTGCTCATCATTCGCACTCCGGTGGAGTTTACAAATAGCTCTGTTTCCAAAAACGTTTTTCAGTCTGTGTGTTGGACCCAGTGATTGAGACCACTGTTTCCAAAACCGTCTGTCCCATTGCGTTCCGAACGCCCAAAAACCCCTGCCTGTCAGTTCTTGCACGATTCGGTGGAGGATTTTTAGAGTTATAGATCTCTGTGTATTCGATTTCGTCTCTTGTTATGCATTTTTCATTCTAAGGTTTTGAAACCTTAGATTTATGCCACATGGCAGTGGATAAGTGTTGACTCCCATTTCTCACTCATCGGTTGGGATTTTGGAGTTCTAGCAGAAGAGAGATATTTGCAGATTTTCTTGCCGAGTCTGATTATGCAATGGCGCCCATGTTTTGAGGCATCTCAAGTTCTATTTTCAGTAGCGGTCATTACCGTGGGACCATGATTTCCTGAGCATACCTTATGCAGATCACTCTGGTTGCAGTTTTGAGCAGTGTGCGCTCATTTGTGGTGTGCATTTGGTTGCAATGGATGATTTGTAGGCCATTTGGATGCATTGCGGTCCTTATTGGATGCGCTGATAGGCCTAAATTGCCTTATGGGATGCTGTTTTTATGGACGCTTTGTACATGGATGCTATTTTATGCTGAGGGACAGCTTTGAAACATTGCAGGTGATGCACTGATAGTGCTATGCTCTCTTGGATGAGACATTATTGATGCATATGCTAGTGGACGGTGTTCATGCTTGAGTCATTTGGCACTTATTGGCATTTTCTTTGGGGCCAGATTTGCTCATATGGATGCATAGTATATGCACATGAGTCAGATGCATCTTTTGATGCTTTGAGCTTTGAGTTTTGGTGATATTTCACTCTATTGTGGCATACACATTTGGGTGCACCTGGTATTTGGTGTGATTCTCTATTGTAGGCACTAGCATTTGGGATTTTGTTTCATTTGCATCATGGCATCCTCTTCCATGTCTGAAAAGGAGTTTTTCAACATTAAAAAGTTTGATGGGACAAACTTTTCTTTGTGGAAAGAACAAATAAGGGATGTGCTTATTCAAAAGAAGTAGATTAAACCCTAAGCAGGGATTGAGGCTAAGCCTGCAAATATGCCTGAGGATGATTGGAATGAGTTGGATGCATTAGCAAAGTCTACTATTAGACTTCATCTTGCAGAGTCAGTTTATTTCACAGTAATAAATGAGCAAACTACGGAAGATTTGTGGAAGAAACTGTGTGCCACTTATGAGAAGGAAACTACCTCTAATAAAGTTTACCTCATGAAGAGGTTTTTGAGCTGCAGATGAATTTTGATATTATTTTCAGCCAGCTTCAGGCTCAGAAGATGAATTTTGATGCGGAGACTAAGGCAATATTTCTCTTATGTTCATTGCCATCCTCATGGGATACCTTCCGTACATCTGTCAGTAACTCTGCACCTGGTGGAGTACTGAAATTTGATGATGTTGTAGGTAGCTTGTTGGCCGTGGAGATTAGACGAAAGTCTATGGATGGCAACAAGCAGGATGCAGCCTTAAATGTGCAGAGGGGCAGATCACAGTTCAGGGGGAAGTCCCAAGAAAGAGGGAAGTCTCGTAGCAAATCCAGGGCACGGAACATTGAGTGTTACCACTGTGGCAAGAAGGGCCATATGAAAAAGGATTGCTATAAGCTGAAAAGAGAGCAAAAGGATAAGAAAAAGAATACAAATTGGGGTACAAATCAAAAGGAAGAGAGTCCAAGGGAGGACAAAGGAAAAGTGAAGATCGAGGAGATCAATGCAGTCACATATGATAGTGACAATAATGTTCTCTTCATGTCTAGTTTATCTGCAGAGTTGCTTACCACTTCAGATGATGCATATTCCCAGGATTGGATTTTGGATTCTGGTGCTTCATTCCATGTTACTCCCCATAGGGAATGGTTCTCCACTTATGACAGTGGAAAGACAGGTTGTGTGCATCTTGGAAATGACTATGCATGTGACATAGTGGTAGTAGGTGACATAAAGTTTTCTTTTGCAAATGGGTCTGCATTTATTTTGAAACATGTGAGACATGTGCCTAAGTTGACCAAGAGTCTTATTTCAGTGGGTTAGCTAGATGATGCTGGTTTTCATATCACTTTTGGCTTTCAGAGTTGGAAAATTCAAAAGGGCTCTATGCTTTTGGCCAGGGGTGCCAAGTGTGGGACTTTGTATCCGTTACATGTATCAGGGGTATTTGATCATGTTGTTCCAATAACCGAGCAGCCAAGCACTTCTTTGTGGCATTGCAGGTTGGGGCACATGAGCCAGAATGGAATGAAACTCTTATGCCGTTTGGGTTATGTAGCGCATTTGAGTTTCTCTAATTTTGAATTTTGTGAGCAGTGTCTCTATGGGAACCTGACTAAATCAGCCCATAAAAGAAGATGAAAGAAAGAGTTTGAAAAGCTTGATTTGGTGCATTCAGACGTATGTGGTCCCATGCCTACACGATCATTAGGTGGGGCTGAATACGTTGTGACATTCATTGATGATGCAACTAGGAAAGTGCGGGCTTATGCTATAGCTCGGAAGAGTGATGTGTTCTGGGTATTTCAGAAAAGGCTGGCCTTGGTTGAGAATCAGTCAGGTAGAACGCTTAAATGCCTACGGACTGACAATGGTGGAGAGTATCTCTCTCATGACTTTTAGCATTTTTGTGATACACGTGGGATTAAGAGGGAGCTCACATCCCCTCGTACTCCAGAGCAAAATCCAGTTGCAGAAAAGATGAACCGTACCATTCAAGAAAGGTTGCAATGCATGCTTTCCAATGCAAGTCTTTCTGGTGGTTTTTGGGCTGAGGCAATGAAGTCTGCAGTACATGTGATCAATAGATCACCTACTAAGACTTTGGATGGTGGTATTCGTGAAGAGGCATGGAGTGGCAAGAAGCCCTCTTACTCTCATTTGCGTATATTTGGGTGCGAGGCATATGCACATGTGCCAAAAGAGCTTCGAAAGAAGCTAGATCCTAAGTCTAGGAAATGCATCTTTCTGGGTTATGGTGAAAGTGGAGAGATGGGCTATCATTTCTGGGATCCAGAAGCAAAGAATATCATACGTAGCCATGATGTGGTCTTCAATGAGAAGAAGATGCATAAGGCACCCATGAGGGATGTGGATATGAGGAGAATCACTTTCCAGGATGTGAATCCACCTGCATATGTTGATAGACAGCAAGCTGTCCATGCACCAAATGTGCAAGAAATGGTGCCACCAAGTACTCCCACATGTATACAATCAAGGGTAGATGATAAATCATCTATTGGTGGAAATGATGAGCCAAATGTGGCTGATATGCAAGTGGGACAGCAAGCTGAAATGCCCTTGAGAAGATCATCTAGAGTATCTAGACCACCTGATAGGTTTGTTCCAGGGGTAGACTATGTGATGCTTACTGACTACGGGGAGACTTCTTGCTATAGAGAGGCTATGATGCGTGAGGATCAATGCAAGTGGGAGTATGCTATGCAATCAAAGATGAGTTCACTTATGAAGAATAAGACTTGGGACTTGGTTTCTTTGCCACATGGAAAGATACAAGATGAAGGTCACAGGTGATGATGTGCCTAGGTACAAGGCCCGTTTGGTTGCTAAAGGGTTCAAGCAAGAGAAGGGTGTGGACTTTGATGAGATATTCTCTTCGGTTGTGAAGATGACCACACTTAGATGCATGCTTGGACTAGTGGCATCACGCGTGATCGGAGTAGAAAACTCCTTTGGCTTTCACAAAAAGAGTATGTTACGAAAGTATGTTACGAAAGTATTGCAGCATTTCAATATGGAGGGGGGGAAGGCAGTGAGTACTCCATTTCCTCCATATGTGAAACTGAGTCATACAGATAGTCCCAAATCAGATGAGGAGAGAACCATGATGGCCAAGGTTCCTTATGCATCAGCAATTGGGAGTCTTATGTATGCTATGATAGCTACTAGACCAGACATTGCATTTGCAGTGGGACTTGTTAGCCGGTATATGGCTAATCCAGGAAAGAGGCATTGGGAGGCAGTTAAGTGCATCATGAGGTACATGAAGGGTACCAAGGAGATGTGCATCTGCTTTGGTAAAGGAGACATGCGTGTACTTGGGTACACAGATTCAGACTATGCAAGGCATGCGGATGGGCATGCGGATAGTAGGAGATCCACTTCTGGTTATGTGTTCACCTTTGCAGGTGGTGAAGTGTCGTGGATGTCTCATGCACAGAAGTGTGTTACTTTGTCTACCACAGAGGCTGAGTATGTTGCAGCCACAGAGGGTTGCAAGGAGGCTATATGGCTTGATCGGCTAGTGGGAGATTTGGGGATTCATACAGGTGTACCGACATTGCATAGTGATTCCATGAGTGCTATTCAACTAGCACGGAATCCGGTCTTTCATGCAAAGACCAAACACATTGAGGTCAGGTACCATTTCATCAAGGAGGTACTTGAGGACAAGCGCATAGAGCTTGTCAAGGTTCATACAGATGATAACCCTACAGATATGCTGACGAAGAGTCTACCTAGTCAGTGGTTTGAGTATTGTTGTGTATTGATGGGCATTGGATAGTATGCTCACTGGTTGTTCTCACTTAAAGGCACATTGTCCTTTAAGTGGGAAGTTGTGGGGGTTAAAGGTCACTGTGCCTTTACCCCGGTTATGTACAATACTCAAACACATATATAAATGAATTAAAAAGAAGATTAGGGTGGTTCTGCACCCACCAAACTTGTGTGGCTCTCTGTCTCTCTCTCTCTCTCCTTCTTCCGTTCTTGCTTATGCTTATGCATAAGCATGAGCATATGTCTCCTTCTCTTATGCTTATGCTTATGCTTATAAGCTTCCGTTGAGATCACTCTCAGGTCTTTCCCTTACGCAATACGATTGTTAAGTCAAACTCTAAGAGGATTAGTATCCACCTTGTGATGTGTCCCGTCATGCAGGGCTTGTTGACCAAATACAATAATGTTGATGCTCCACCAAAAAACATGAATTTGTTGGCTAACAAGTAATGCTTGAACTTTGTAACTACATAGACCATGGCTAGGGCTTCCTTCTCTTGTTTCATGTAATTGACCTCGGCATTGTTTAATTGCTAGCTAGAAAAGTACACTGGGTAATCCAAGTTATACTCCCCTCGTTGGGCTAACACACACTCGATAGAGAAATTGGAGTCATCTATGTGAACGTGGAATATTAGATTCTAGTCCAAGGCCCGTAATACTAGTTTTGTGGCCAGAGCTAGCTCGAGGGTTTCAAAGGATTTCTAACATTCCTCAATCCACTCAAAGACTACTAACAGTTAGTACAATCACCGGGCTATGTCTGCATAGAACAAAATGAAACCTTGGACCATATAGCCTCTAAACCGTTGCACGCCCTTGCCATTTGTGTGGGGGGGTAATTCTAGAATGAGCTTGATCTTGTTGTGGTCCATGGAGATACCATTCTTGGACACTATGTGGTCGAGAATCACATCGTGTTTGACCCAAAATTGGCACTTGCGGGGATTTAGGGATATATGCTACAACTGGCACCTTTCCAGGACCAGTTTCAGGTATCACAGGTGATCGAGCTCTCAACACGTCATCCAAGAAGACTTACACAAATTCCGTAAGGTACTCCTTGAAGACGGTGATCATCAGTCATTGGAAGGTGGCGGGCACATTGGTAAGCCCAAATATCATTACCTTGGCTGATACACACCCCACTCAATTGTCGCAAAGGCAAATTTATGTTGATCCTATGGGGTGACGGTGGACACCCGATTGTATCCTGAGAATCCATCTAGGAAGCCATAAGCTTCCTTTTTGGTTACTCTTTCTAGAACATATTTCGTGAATGGCAAGGGATAGTGGTCACGCTTAGTGGTGGCATTGACTTTTTTTAGATCCATGCATACTCGAATCTTTCCATTCTTCTTTAGGACTATCACGATGGGTGATACCCAGTATGTATGCTCGATCTCATAGATGAATCCTGCATCTATGAGTTTTTGGATCTCCTCCCTCACTATGAGAGGATATTTGGGATTCATGGGGTAGGGAGGTTGACGCATTGGCCTAGTATTGTCAAGCATGGGTGTTGTGTGTTGCATGACTTCAACGGGAACACCCTTCATATCTATGTATTTCTAGGCCATAAAGTCCTTGTACTATCGAAGGAGGGCTATTAAAGCATTCTCCTCATTGGGGGTGAGATCATCTGTGACGATGAATACTAGTTGGGGGTCTTCCCCTTCTAGCGCCAGGTTTACCTCCTTACTTGGCTGGGTCATGATATCCTAGGAGGCACCCTTCTTCTTGAGTTCTTTTGGCCTGCTGGTATAAGATCTTGTGATCCTCAATCATGTAGGCCTTGTAATGGGTAGGTACCTGTCGTAGATCCTCCTTTTCTTCGTCCTCCTCTACCACTCCTCCTTGGGGGGTATTCCTCTTGGCCCTAGTTGGAACCTTTGGACTTTTGGATGTTGGTAGCTTTGGACCTAAAGGGGGCTCCTTCATGGCACTTATGGAGCCGATGAGGGAGGTAACCTTGCTCAGTTGTGCTCCCCAATTGGAGGAGAACTCATGGTGAGCAGAAGTGGCACCCACATAGGTTGGCCAATGGAGGTACTGTGGATCAGGGAGAGGCATGCCAAAATTCATCTACCTCCCTATAATCTTCTTCTTTCCCACATGTTTGCAACACTTTAGGGATGCGATCCTGTTGGTTGTGTCAGATTCTGTGCAAATAGTTGTCCTACAAGTAGTTGGGTCTTGTATGTATGCAAGTCCACTCGCACAGTTTGCTCCTCATGCTGCATATAGAAGTTGTTACTGCACCAATCATGTACAAGTCTGGATTACCTAGGATGGCTTCATATCCAGATTGCTAGGTAAAATCCATGACTACAAATCTAATAGGGTATGTGAAGCCAAATACCTTAATGTTAATGTCAGTGAGGACTCCCAAGGCTTCAATAGTTCCACTGTTGGCTAACTCTACTACCACGTGGGTTTGCTTGAGAGAAGGTTTTCCCCACCTCTCCCAGCATTCCTTGGTGCAGACATGTAGACACTCACACTGCTCCCCCATCCAGGATGGCATCAACCTTTTGGTTTTGGTAGGTTATGGGGATGGCCACATTAGTATCATCACCTTCGAAGTATTGGCCCAACTTATTGATGGGGACCTTGGATAGGTTCTAGCCTTCCTCCTGTGGTTGGTCAACTCGGGGGTTGGTAGGTCCTGGGGCAAGGAATTGTCCGTTCATCTAGTTTTAGAGGTCTTGCCAGAGGGTAGGATTCCATCTTAACAAGGAGGTGATTGGCATCTTAACCTTGTTGGAGAGGAAGGTTGCCAACCTGGTGCTATCGCATGGTTCTTGAGAGGTCACCCTACGTACTGATAGAGTAGATCCTTGAGACCGTAAATGTATCCTTCTTCTCGTAGGTTCTATAGTACCAGGTCCTCTCAGAACATTTGTTGCATCAAGTCTGGAGCTGCTCCTTCGCCTATCGAGGTGGCCTTCTTGGACCTAGTCCGTGGGGGTTGGGGTGCCTCGAGGTTTTGTGATATGGGTGCTTTGTCCTTCCTTGCCTGCTGCTTCTTCATTTCCCTTCCTATGGCTCTAGCCTGTATCCTTGTGATGAACTTCAAGGGTACTGCTGCTACTTGACTCGTTCAATACTCATCAACTTCATAGGTGGGGTGGCTAGAGTCGCTGATCTTCTCAAGGGGAGATCATTGAATAAATGCTCTATTTTTGCAACCAACACACAAGGGCGTGGGGCCTGTTGTGGGTGGAACTACCAGGGTAAGATCCCTATAGGGGCAGTCCTTTAAGAAATGGGGCCCTTGGCACTTAAAGCATGACACCAGAGGGTTCACTAAGCCCTTATACAGGCACTAACTTGCCTTGTGTAGACCTTGGCAAGTATAACATTGAATAGGGGGCCTTCACATCATAGAGTTCATGTTTCTTGCCCTTGTGGCCATGGGAGATGTCTGGAAAACTGGACCTATTGATCCTCCTGTAGGAGGTAGTGACTTATGGTGCCACTTCCCTCCTCGTAAGGGTAATAGTTGGGGTGATTGTGGTCCTATTCTGGCTCCTCCCAATCATTGGGTAGTTCCTCCACTGACACTTGATTGACTGGGGTTAAATGAGGTAGGGAAGGTTGTGGACCCAATATGGGTGGCAGTAGGGGAGCTTATTGTGCCCTATATTGCCTTGAATTGGCTAAAGGGGAACCTTATGCATTCATAGGGTTGGGTGGGGCCCATCTATAGCACTGTGCATAGTAGAGTGCTTGCCTTGCCCTAAGGCGGGGGCACTCATTGGAGGGATGCTTGCCATTGCATACCTCGCACCAGTGCTGTATCTCCTTGGAAACAAATGGGGGTTACTTGGTGTCTCCTTGGAGGTCCCTGACTTCCACTGCTGGCCTAGCTAATTTAGCAGATTTGAGGCCAACTCGCTCATATCCAAGCCCTTGGGCTCTTTGTTCTCCTTCTTGGTATGCTCCACACTGGAAGACCTGACCGATGGTGATACCTTTGATGGAGTTGTAGTTGTGTCCTGGACAACCTTATCCATCATATTATCACTTATGCAGATAGACACCTTCCGTGCAAAGTTTAAAAGAAGCCTGGATTCATAACTAGTAAGTGGTCATGCAGCTTCGGGTCTGCCAATCCAATGAGGTAGCATGGTAGTAATCGTTCATTGCTCATACTCTCATATGGTTCGCAATGGGAATTGAGGTGTTTGATCCTGGCGATGTAATCCAAAGGGATTTCTTGTCATTCTGCTTCACCTCATATAATTGGTTAATCGGGCTCCACTTTTGTCCACTTGGGGGAACCATACAATGAATGCTTTCTATAACACCTCCCAATTGAATTTCTCTTCTAGGTTGAGGGACCTATACCATTGATCTACCTTGCCATCCAAACTAAGGCCAAATGTAATAACCATTTCTAGATCTCTGAGAGCTCCAAAGGCTTCACATATTTTCTCAAATCACTCCATGTGGGAGATTGGATCTCCTTCCCCAAGGAATTTAGTCATTAACTTGGAGATGGCTATGGGTCGACTCCTCGTCGACTCCTAGAGGGATTGGCGATCCTTAATGGAAATACAGGTGTAATCGGGGGTGGTGCAGCCAACCTTCCTATTGCATTCACCAGGATGCGCATCATCACATCTAATAACACCATTTGGGAAGCTGGTGGAGGTGCCACCATTGTGGTCCTAATGAGTCATAGAGGTGGTCTCTGGCCCTCATGGCAGGATCCATTGAGTTGCCGGTGCTAGTGTTGGGGCTAAAAAGCCTGCTCCCCCATACATTGGAGCAGTAGCTACTAGAGGAGTAACTGTCGGACTCCAGGAGGGAGCGGATCACTAGGCATCTTCATGGAGATTCCTTGCATTGGTGGATGGTAAGGTGGAACTTGTGGAGCTACATAGTCAACGAATGTTGGGGGCACCTGGAAGGTCGAAAGTTCATAAGAGTCTCCCGCTTGAGAGTCTCATGCATTTCCTCGACTAGGGTTTTTCCCTGTAAAGTTCCTCATCCATGGGTCTTCGTCCTCCATTCATTCCAGGTCAGGATGCCTCACGAAGGCTGTGGGCCATGAGTCTACAAAGGCGGTCTGTGCCCCTATTTGTGGGTCAAGAGCTGGTTGTTGCTGGCCTCCCCGTTTCACCACAAACATACTAATGAAGGTGTTCTCCATGTCTGCTGAATCTGTTCGGCCCAACCATCCAAACATGTTGGATATCGTACCTCTTAACTTGGAGGCTACAGAAGGAGTAGGAGTTAGGTGGAGCCAAGCTAATGTAGGGAGATTCAGAAGCCCTCCAACCTATGGGGTCTTGCATTTCCTCGTTTGAGCTCTCCATCTTGTTGAAGCTAGAGGGGTCCTCTCGTTGAGGCCCCAACATTGAGTGAGAGCTAGGAATGTAGATTCCAATTGCAGCTGATCCCAAGCTATGGTGAAAAGTGGGTTGAGCCTAGCTCGAAACACTGTTCTCGGGCTCAGGTTCCCTGGAAAAAATTCTTCCAGACCTCAAGTGCATGTATAAGGTCTCCACAGTGGTACCCTTTGGCTCAAATTTAATTCTATATTTTGTGACTATCTCAAAGATATCCTAACATGCGTAGGGATAGAGCTAAGGCTACAGGCATAGGGATAGAAAGTTGACACGTGTCAGCAAGACGGACTATAGATGGTATGCCCACGATCGTGGCACTAAGGATATGGGCGGCGGGATGCTCAGGTCGGTGGGATGTGATTATGGCGACGGATGCGGGGTTAGAAATAAGACGATGGGCATAGGGATAGACCTTGAGCAATGGTCGGTGGGTTATCTGTCTTGATGGGATGTGATTATGGTGATAGACGCAGGGTTAGAAATAAGACGATGGGCATAGACCTTGAATGATGGTTGGTGGGTTATCTATCTCGACGGGATTTGATTATGGCGACGGACATGGGGTTGATAATAGACTGACGTCCACAAGTTGGACTGTCTACCCTCAAGAACCATTTCAAAATTGAGCTTCCATCTCCATTTTTGGGTGTTTTTGTTAGAGTTTGCTATCACACACACCTTAGCAATCTTCTAAACTATTTTCTATCACTTCAAAACAATAAAAACAAGCTTTCCATGGTTAAAAATGCTTTCCAATAGAAAATGATAGTTTTTCACATTTTTTCCATCCAAATGCACACTTCTTCACTCATTCCACTCATACAACTCCACTAGAAAAGCTCCAAGTTAAGCTTGAAACAATGTGCAATGGGTAGATGATGAGAGAAGGCAAGTGCAATGCAAAAGCATACCTTGAACTCCTTGGTAGCGGTGCCAAAGATGTGTAGTCTCAACGGTGACTCACATGTCATGGGGATATTGACGGAATGCCGATGGAGCCTCCACTCCAAGCTACTCCTTGTAAGAGCAATGCAAGGCACAAGCCATCTGCATGTGTCACTCAAGCACCTCCCAAATTGTTGCAATGTGTTTCCATGAGAGAAAGAGGGAAGGGGGAGAAGGGAGGAGGAAGGGAGAGGAGAGGGAGAAAAGAGGGAGGAGGAGGGAAGGAGAGAGTGAAGGGGGATGGAGTGGCAAACACAAAGGCACAGAAGAGGGAGCTTGTATTCCAAACTTGTGCATACAACAATGAAGACCAAAGTCAACCATTTGGCCTTTTATACAAGTAACCTTTTGAAGGGAGGGCTAACCCTTTTCCCATTTGCACTCTCCCTTTCTTTACATTCACAAGGCTCTTGGGCCCACAAGGTGCCAAGGCATCTTCTCGGTCCTTTCCTTCCCTCTTTCTATTGTAGCTCCTGTTGTTACACTTCTCCGTGTGTCGAAAATAGCACTTGTGTTAACCATATAAGAGTGCTTGGGACAATCCGGGTGTTAGGAGATGCTCCTACCCGAGTTTGAAATAGCACTTGTGTTAGCCTCACCCATCCGAGTCCTAAGCCATTTGAGGCTCAAAACTCGGATGTAGGCTCAAAACCTGGATTGGCGAGGTCGAGAATCTTGAGCCATTTGGGCTCAAAACTCGTAAAGCCTATAGCTAAAAACTCGTAGGGCCCGTAATTGTGCTCCATCCATGGCCACGGCTGTTAAAGTAAATTATGAAGCCTAATCACCTCTAATCACTCATTACCATGCATTCTGTGACTCTACCATGCGTTTTGTGGTTGTGGCTATTAACAGCAACATTCTCTTTATTGTCACAATGCTGCAATATGATGTCACCAAGTAACACTCTTTCTCTGATGAAGTGTTCTCTGACGTCAATGTACTTTGGCCTAGAGTGGTATATTGGATTCTTGGCTAATGCTTGAGCCAATTGATTATCACAGTTTATTGTTGTTGGCTTTGAGTCATCAAAGTAATCTGTTTCTGACAATAGTCTTTTAAGCCATATAGCCTCACATGCACTTGTTGTGAGTGCCTATATTCTACCTCTGTTGAAGATGAAGAAACAATTGGCTGCTTGTTTGACAACCATGATATAACACTTTGACCAAGGAAAAATGCATATCCTTGTGGGATCTCGTGGTCTCATGATCTCCTGCACAGTCAATGTCATAGTATCAATGCAACCTTAGATGACTTCCTTTGTATTTTATTCCAAACTGACTTGTACCTCTGATGTACCTTAAGACTCTCTTGGCTGCATTCCAATGAGAGTGTTTTGGATTTGCCATAAATTGTGCAAGTGAACTTATTGCATAACAAGTATTTGACCTTGTAATAGTCAGATATATAAGAGATTCAATGAGTTGCTGATACTCTACCAATAGTACTTATCATTGAGTGTAGGCTATTCTGGATCTTTTGTAATTTCAAAATTTGCTCTATGGGAGTGGCTGTAATAGTGCAATCTACGATATAGAACTTCTTTTAGAGACTATCCACATATTTCTGCTAGCTCATAAATGTGTTGTTTGTGTCTCTCCAGAACTCAATACCAAGACAATAGTGCATAAGTCTAAGATCTTTGTAGATAAGTCTTGTTTCATCACAATTAGATCATCTACATACAAAATTACAATAGTAATGTCTTCCCCTTGAATTTTGTAGTAGAGTGTATGATCTGCATTGGACTTCATGTATCCCAGATTAGCAAAATACTTATCGATTTTGCTATATAGAGACTTTTCTTGAGATGGAAAACCTGATGCTCTTTCCCTGGTTCAACATACCCTCCTAATTGCAGCATGTAGACTTCCTCATCTAGGTAACCATTGAGAAAAGCATTTTTGACATCTAGCTGGTACACATTCCATCTGCTGAGTGTGGCTAGTGATATCAAAATTCTTATGGAATCCATGTTTGCTACTGGAGCAAAAGTCTCATCATAATCTTGACCATATTGCTATTCAAAACCTTTGGCAACTAGACTCGCTTTGTATCTGTCAATACTTCCATATGGATTGTGCCTTACTTTGTAAACCCATTTGTTTCCAATGGCCTCATTTCCTAGTGAAAGGTCACATAATTTCCAAGTGTTGTTTTTGTACAAAGCATCCATTTGTTCATTCATAACTGGTTGCCATTTGGCTTGTCAACTGCATCCTCAAAGTGCACTGGCTCTTCTGTAGCCATGATGGTAGTCATAAGAGCATAATTAGTGGTTTCAATATAAATTGCTTTGACTTTTTGAGGATATGTCAATCTGGATGGCGGTCTACTTTCTCTCGTAGACTGTTTGAGTTTGTGCTCTTCTGGTGGATTCTTTGGCAATTCTCGCTCTTCTTCATCAGCCGTCTCTATAGTTGACTGAGTAATCGTGTGTGTTGATATTCTGTTGGAAGTTGATTAAGCAGGTAGTTTGTAGTGGCAATTGCTTCTGCCTAATACTGATTTGGAAGATGCTTCTCACTAAGCATTTCTCTAGCATTTTCTACTAAAGTCCCATTCTTCCTTTCTGCTTTTGCATTCTAGTTAGGAGTATCTGCACATGTGAATTGCCTTTGAATGCCATTACTTCTACAAAAGTTCATGAATGTTGAAGATATGTCTTCACCTCCTTTTCCTAATCTCATGACTTTGACCTTTCTACCTATTTAATTCTCAACCATGGCTTTGAATTCTTGAAATCTAGAAAAGACTTCAAATTTCTCTTTTAGAAAGTAGACTAAACAATATTTGCTATAGTCATCTATGAACGTCAAGTAGTATAGTGAACCTTTGAAGCTGCGGGTTTGTGCATAACCTCATAGATAGTATGTATCAAATTAAGAACACCTCTTTCTCAAGAGGTGCTTTTGCTAAAATCGGTTCTCTTTTGGAAACAAAGCAACATGCTTTGCAAAATTTTCCTAGAAACAAAAGCTTTGAAATGCCAAGTGCCATATTTTGATTTCTCAATTGCAACAAGTTTTTGAAATTGACATGACCATATCTTTTGTGCCATACTACAGAAAGTGGCAATGATTGCTACTAAGCTGACATGGTATACAAGTTCGGTACTGAAGCTAGCATCCTAAACAAGCGTCCATTCTTGAGTGCTTTTCCCACTAGCTGATAACCTCTAGATTTGTCTCTGATTGTGCATTCATCTCCATCAAATATGACTTGATAGTTGTGTTCTATCATTCATCTGACTGACAAAAGGTTCTTGCTGCACTTTGGAACATAGAGTACATCTTTCACCAATCCTTTCATACCAGTGAAATTGTTCATAGGGATAATGCCTTTCCCTTGAACTGGATTTGGTGTGTTATCTCCAGTGTAGATAGCATTCTTTGGTCCTTCTAATGGTTTCATCTCTATAAACCATTCCTGATGCTTTGTCATGTGAGCTGATGCACCACTATTGATGTACCAATGATTCCGATCTGCTTGATCAACTTGATAGCTTCATTCCCCTTTAATATTACAATCAATGTCAATGTGCACTATGTTAGTCTTCTGCATATCCTTACTTGTAAGATACATTGTGTTAGGATCATTGGCATAATGACTGTGATTTGGATGTCCACTACGGGAAGATACATTTTGCTAGGCTCATTGTCAGAATGATTGTGACTTTTGAAACCACCTCAGAAATGAGCAAAGGTCATAGAGTGGTTCGGCGGGTATGCTAGTAGATCCATTTGGATGCCTTGCCCCCCTAATGTGGATTCAAAGATAGTCTCCAAAGGTAATGTCACTACTTCTCTTGGATTGTTGAGTGCATAAAATTTCCCAAATTGTCGAACATGGAACCTCCTCATGTCCTCTATAACCTTGCTCTTTGACTTCTACAACCTATGTGTGCTCTCTATTGTGTCCCTCCATCTCTCTCTCAATCATGCTATTTATCTACTCTAGAACAACTCTCAAAGCACTTTGTCAACTAGATTGTGTTGTGCCTTTGTTAACACAACACATTTGTGCTTAGAGCTAGCATAGCTCAACTTGACTCCATCTTACAGAAAATTATGTGTGCAAAAGTTTGCAAAGTGCATGCAATGTTTACATTATGGCAAGCCATCACAAGATCCATCTGTTGGTGCAACTTGTGGTGTATATGTCTATTACACGGATATCGTCCATGATGCTAACTAACATATCCTTTGCATATGCAACATGCATTCACTAAACACACTACTTCTAACACACAATGATACATTCACGTGATTTTACCTATGAATGATTTAAGCTTAATGTTAGAAATTATAAATGTAAAAGTACAATTCAACATGAACGCAAGCATGACATACAAATAGCATGATAAAAATTCCACGTTTGAACCATGACACATAATGCATTCTATATAAAATTCCACCATTAAACATGATATAGAATGCATTTTATGCAGGAAAATAGAAATACCTCTCTCTTTTATGCATAAAAATAGAAAATGATTCTAGGAACCTACACATTAGGAGTAGTTCCATCTAGCCCCTACCTCAAATTGAAACCGTCAAATATGGCCTAGTAGGCTCCCTCTATTGGCAAGGCAACAATATTTCCATTGGTACTTGTGTAGTCTCAATGGTGACTAACGTGTCCTGGGGATCTTGAAGGAATGCTGATGGAGCCTCCACTCCAAGCTACTCCTTGTGAGAGTAATGCAAAGTACAAGCCTTTTGCAAGTATCAATTAAGCAGCTCTCAGATTGTTGCAATGTATTTCCATGAGAGAAAGAGGGGAAGGGGATAGGGGAGAAGAGAGGGAGAAGGGGATGAGAAGAGGAGAGTGAAGGGAGATGGAGTGGCAAACACAAAGGCACTACAAGGGAAACAAGAGAACACCCAAAGACACTCTTGGAAGAGAAGAGGGAGCTTGTATTCCAAACTTGTTCATACAACAATGAAGACCAAAGTCAACAACTTGGCCTTTTATACATGTCACATTTTGAAGGGAGGGCCAACCCTATTCCCTTTATACCACTCTCTTTCCTCATTCTTTTACAACCATCTTGGGCCTATTTGGCTCCAAGGCACAATCCTAGCTCTATGAACTTGCCATCATCCATCAAATGTCATTGCTAACCGGTGGTGGCATATTCTTAACCAATTAGTTAACATACCCCCTTTCCTGTTCTCGATCCAATCCTCTGGATCATGTAAAGACCACTTGTTGGCTCGTTGTTGGTGAAGATAATTCCTGATGAGTACCCATGTGAATTGTTGCCATTTGTAGTTCTTCATAGGTCTTCAATGGATCCTCGGTGGTGGAAGTGTTACTGGAAAGATGGATATTGCATCTGGTAGAATTGGATTCCACTATAATTGGTAGGGCATGGCTTGATTGATTGCAATGATTAGACATTGGGGGGATGGATTTTAGATGAGTTCTTGTGACCTTTCAAAGAAAGAGGAAGAAAGAGAAAAATCTAAGGTGTAAGTTAGTGTGGAGAAGGTGTTAGTAGGGACTGATGTAAGATCCTAGTGGTGTTAGGGTTATCAGAGTAAGTACCTCGTAAGTACAGTGTATTCTAGTTCTCCTTCTTAAGTCCCATATTTGATTTGAGTGGAACTTTTATTGGATTCTCATTAAACTATGTCTTTGGCCTGCCATGCTTGTAAGTCTGAAGTTTTGCATGACATTTTTCCCTACTTCTCTGCTTTGAAGTTCTTTCAAAATCCGTTTTATGGATTATATATTGTCATTGAGGGCTTTGTTTGAGTCATGAAATTGAGAGGAGTCTGATAATACACCATACAAACCCCTAAAATGAGGACTATGGCTGAAGCAGTCTATTACATTTTGGGTTCTAGAAAGTCCTCTAAGTTAAACTGGAAGGCTCAAATGGTTAAGTGGGTATTCGGCTTAAGCATAAAGAAGAAGAATAATAAGGACAAATAAAAAGAGGAGGGAGAGTTAGAGTTATCTAATGAAGGGTGGGGTTAGTAAATGAAAGTGCAAACAAAAAATTGAGGATCACAAGAAACTCATCTAGACCCCTTTCGTTGTTGTCATTAGAGTCACCTTGCAATCAAACTCATCTTGTAGAGCTATTGGTGTAGGAGATCACTTGTTGTTCTATATGTGGAGGAGTGCCTTGGGATACCAGGGGTTAATGTGTCTTGGACTAGCCCCAGACTTGTGCTAGTGAGGAGTGCCTTCCATGGTACCAACGTGTTGTGAAGGGCTCCATTCTCTTTTGTTGTAGTAGGTTCTTGTGGATTCACTCCATTTTAATGAATAGGTTCTTGTGGGTCTACAATGGAGTTGATTGAATGTCATATGGAAGGAGTGGGTTTGTATTTCTTCGTGGGAAAATTGATGAAGGCCTTGAACTAGCATTGTATTGTCCTTTGTGGGGCTTGCAATAGGTTATTGTGTTAATACTACCTTTTTAGGAGTAGGTTCTTGTGTAGCTACTACCGGTGAATGCTTCACTGTCGGTGTTGTAGACTCAAACTTTTCAGATCTCTCCTCTTATTTTTGTGGCTCTAGAGGGGTGAAGGTGGCCATGATACAAGCACGAGAAGGTGGGCTGCCATGTTGATGATGCTTATGGATCGACATCGGCATTGTAAGATCCTTGAGCTTGTAGTAGTCCTTCCTAATCCCATCCTTCTGGTGCCTTTGTCGATTAATAGATAAAAGCCTCGACTCCTCTTGTATGAAATTTAGAATCAACTTCATTCTCCATATGAAAACTCACATTTCCTAGATACCACTATGCATAGAAATGTAGAATCCACTTCATGCTCCATATTTAAAACTCACATTTCCTAAATAGCACTGTGTGTAAATAAAAATCTCTATATAGGTTACAAGGTGAAAATTTCACTAAGCCTTCCAATGGCCATCAAACTTGACAACCCTCTCTTCACACTGACCTTGAAATTCTCTTCACACCTCACCCTTAAATTATGAAAACACTCAAAGCCCCTCTCACTTTACCGTTCTATCGTAGCATTCTTTTAAGTCCCTTGCACAATTCCCATAAGCTTTGCCTTTGGCATGCCAACAAAGGATCCATAATTCCTGGATAGGACTATGCAGACCATATAGAAAATATAGAAAATCTTTCTTTGTATCTAGTGAATATGCCCGGAATATGCTTGACATCTTCCCACGGAGCTCACAGCCTAGTGTCGCCTTAAGAAGGCTTCACCTTCGTTGCCTTTCCTTCCGACGTTACATTCCACACTAAGTGCGTAATGATGAGGATGCCCAACAGAGTCCCAAATGCATCATGGCAGAGGCTGCAAGATCGACACGCTATAAGAAACTGAGTTTTTCAATGAATCAGCATGCACATAAACTAGATCAAGAAAGTGTTTAGCTCAATTCTGTTATCCTCGCTCTCAGAATTGCTGGCACGCTAGCATAAACGACCATTTCAGATGTACGTGATGGACAACTCACTGGAAGAGCGGGTTGAGGATCGTGCTTGCTTGATATGTGTTCAGCAGAAAAATAAAGAAGAGGTTCATTCCCACGGAGAAAAACGGAAAGAAGAATACCCTCATATTATCGTTCAGCAGCTGCAAGAATCCCGGACAAGGTTTTTGAGAAATTGTCTCCAGCACTCTTAGCTAAATTTAGCACACTTGGTTTTTCAATCACGTACCTTGTAAAGTCTCCATGAGAGAATGGCATACTGCATGCTGAGGACGACGTATATGGGCACCTTGGAGCCAGAGTGGTGGTGATAGCTGCGGTAAGCAGCCAGAGCATACGTTACTGCCGCTACGGGTGTGCTCAAAATCAGGATTATATCAGCAATTCCTGATTTGCTGTAATTTGCAGACTTGTCCTGCTCCGGAAGCTCTATAGAATCACTATTTCTCATTCCCAGAGCCCACTGACTTGTGCCCAAGGTCAAGAAGACATAGAACACGAAGTTAAGAATGTCATAATCCTCCTGCAAACGATGCAAAAACTTTTTAAAGGATCTCCGATCAGCATATCTCACCTGCAGCTGTGTAAATTTTGTGCAGATCTCTCTTCCTCTCTCAACCAAGTTACAGCTAGCTGTATACATTTCGTGTAGTATATTTTGCTAGCTCTCCCTCAAACAAGGTGCACAACGACAGAAAAATTATAGAAACTAGAAAGGAAGCACTCCTCCTTAAGCGGGACAAGAGCAGTGCAGAATCCTACATGGTAGAACCACCGTTGGCCTACATGCCACGCAATCTCTCCACAAATTGCGACCATGATAAAACCAAAACCCAGAACGGCCTTGAAAGGGCTCGTAGCCCCGTACCGTTGCAGGACAACAGCGCGGTGATAAAACACGTACATGGCCGCCGGACCCAGAAAATAAATGAACAAGTGTGTGGCGATAAGTGGCACTGCGCGCAGGGAAAACTGAACCACCTCAGAAAAAGTTGCAAGCAGTAGGAGCTACGCTAGTCAGATTATAGATGGGAGAAATTCCAGTATTGACTGACCTTTTAGGTAAAGTGGGATCATTTTGCAGCGATCTGGGCTTGCAGCCGCTGTGTCGGCGCATACGCAGGGATTCGGACACTGTTCGTTGATGAAAATTACAAGCACAGCGGCTTTAAAGCAGATTGCAATACTCACAACAAATGTTAATGCTGCTCCCATCGAGCCTGCACCAAACGAAGATCAACGTTATAACGTCAGAGATTGAAGCAAAGTAATAGTGCGTTAAACCTCCAGGAGCCGCAATTTGGAAGAGAATTTGGAAAGTCTAGGAAGAAGGTATGCTCGCCTATCAGGCCAAACCTGGCATGTTTTGCTTGCTTGCTTGCTAAGACGAATGGAATGGACAAAGCCTGGAGAGCTTCTGGCCGAGGCTCTTGTTTAAATAACGCTCTCTTGAGCTAACTAGACTCCATTCCTAGCACTTGCTAGCTAGGCAACACCTCTACCGGCTTGCCGTGCAGTCATCTCCACAGCTTTTGCATGAGGTAAATAATGACTGGGCGTCTATTTCCAATGGCTTGGCCCGCGACAAGCAGAGACGAAGGGCATGCGACGTGCGTTGGATATGCTCCGCTTTTTCTTGTGCACGGAGGAAAGTTGATGATAAGTGTGGATGGGGATGCCGAGCTTTTTTGTTGCTGTAGTGCAGAGTCACGAGTGCACACCAGTGACACCACGTACATACTTTAGCCTTCGTAACATCGTTATTAGAGCACGAGTATACGATTGCATAGTGATTGGAGAGTCTGAAGTACATACTTTAGCGTTCGTAACAGGGGTGTATTAAGGAGGAGTCGTAAAAAAAAAGGAGACCTATACAAAATTTGGCCAGGAGTGGCGGGCACCACTGCCTACGCTCAGCGCTGCGCCACAGGTCATTTCTACCCTACCCTAAGATTGGCTTCAACAGAGAGAAGTGCGTGAGAGTCTAGAATTCGACCAAAGTCTCTAAGAAGGACCTTGGTAACCGTGCCACTTGGACCTTATGCTTGAAGATGTTCTCATTGCGAATTTCTCAAATTGCCAGTAAGACGACCACCCTTACGTACGGCCATCTAGCAGCTAGTGTAGACGGCATTCGAGAGGAGTCCCCTAAGAGCGGGATCCGCCATTGGTGGCCTATGTGGAACATGGACATGGGTCCAGCGCTACGGACTGCCGATTAGACCACGTGCCAAACTTCTTTTACTACCTAGCATTTCCAAAAGAGATGTTTGACGTCTTCTATTGCCTTGCCACAGAGTCCACATCCAGGGTCCACGACTACTTTTTTGGCAAGTTTTGCCCTCACCGGTAGCCATTGATTGAGTATTTTCCAAAGTAGAAATCCGGCTTTTCCCATTTGGCAGCCCTTCCAGATTTCGGTGAGCCTACTCCTGCACCAAGTTTGGCCACGCCTTAGCCCCCATAATTTGTTCAGCCACAGTGTGGCACTTTGCATCGGAAGGAGGCGCCTGTATATCAGTCTCGCCATGATCTTGCTCAAGGGGGTTTTTCCCAGGTGCCATTGTACCTCAATCTGGTCCCTCGCCCTTATCTAGTTAGCCAGACCCTTTTTGAAGAGGGCTCTAGCTCAGGGCTCTAGCTCGTTAGATGACGTCGTGATAGGAGAAGGCCTCCCCATCTCTGTTCGGAGCTTTGCTCCACCACACAGATTCCCCCAAGCTGGCATCTCCTTTGAGGCCCGCTCTTCCTTTCCATCTGAGGTGGTCTATGCACGCCTTCCAGGATGCCACAAGCCCTACTAGTAGGTCGGAGCCTGAGATCTTGACCGAGAAGCCGCACCATTGGCCCGCTCCCATGCCTTTTGAATCCTTGATCCTTGCCTTCACCAGTTCTGTCCAAGGAGTGGCCCTACCGAACAGATGGGCTAGGAGTTTCCCGACTAGAGGGCCAGGTTCCTGATCTTAATGTCTAGAAGGGCGATTCCACCCTTAAGCTTGGGGGCTTTCATATGTTCCCAAGGGATGTAATGCATCTTCTTCTTACCTTGCTATTGGAACCACAAGAACGTGTGGGATAGAGCCTCGATCTCTTGCCAGTGGGTTTTTCTAAAGTGCCAAAGAGAGGCCACATAGGTCAGTGAGGCTGCCAAAACATGTTGGATCACCAGGCACCGGGCATTCCAACTTAAGTAGACACCATTCCAGCTCCTGAGCTTCACCTTAATTTTCTCTTTGAACCAAAGAAAGCCCTGCTTGAGAGACACGTTGACACCTAAAGGGGCTCCCAGATATCTAATAATTTGCCCTCTTGCGATCACCTTGGCTCCTATATCCTTGACCCAGTTTGGCCTAGGGTTTGGATTAGATCAGATCAGGAAGGACTTAGTCTAACTGCACTTCGATCCCGACGCTTTGCTGAAGACCATGACGATGTTCATGAGGCTGGCCACATCCCTTAATCCTCTTGAACTAGCACAATCGTATCGTTTGCAAACAACTGATGGGAAAACTACTCACCAGAAGAAAGAGTTAGACTTTTAATCTCACCTCTGGCCACTTTCAATTTAAGCATGGACATCAGCGGCACTGTGGCAATAGCATAGAGGAGTGGTGCTATCGGAAGCCTTGGCGGATGGACTTCTTCAGTTTGAAGTTGCCAACTGCGCCTCCATTGAGGCATAAAACCATTGATGCGTTGCCAAACAGGCACCGAACCTTCTGTTGGAAGCCAAGGCCAAAGCCTACCTTATCCATCACTGCAAGGATGTAGTCCCACCGGACTCTGCCATATGCTTTGTCCATAACCAAGCCGAATAGTAGCATGGGTTGGCCCGCGGTTGTAGCATGGTCTAGGGCAAAGGCAACATTGAGAATATTGTCGAGGATATCCCTCCCTCTCACAAAGCCATTCTGCTCCTCGTCAACCATGCTTTCGCATAGGTCCTTGATCCTAATTGCCATTGCTTTGGCGATGACTTTGTACGAGGTATTCAGCATTGTTATTGACTTGCAGTCACCCACCTTTACTCGGCTCTGTCTTTTTGGGAAGAGTTTCATAAGACCTACATTTACGTCCTCTAACAAGGCACCAGCGGACACTGCCGCATTGGCCATCTCCGTGAGGTCTTGCCCCAGTATTTCCCATAACTTCTTGAAGAACTTTGCTGTCAGCCTGTCCGGTCCCGGGGATTTGTCATCTGCCAGGGCATTTAGCGCTTCCTCCAGCTCCTCACGATCAAACGGCCTATCTAGGCGGCTTCTGTGGTACTCCAAGACTCGTGTCTCCACTCGCTCCAAAGCTTCATTCATTGCGTTCACCCCCCACTCACTGTCTTGCATCTCCACCTCCCCCACAATCACGCCCTCATATTTGAAGGGCTACCGCTTGGGTGAACCTCATATTTGAAGCGCTATCTCTCTAAAAATTATAAGACGAAGGAATGTGCCTTTCCCTGGGTACTTTGCACATCACATTCAACACATTGCACTTTGCATTCAGCGCATAGCATATTTCTACTACTCCTTATTAGTAACAAAAAGATGTACATAAAAAGAAAGCTAATAGTTTTAATTGTGACATTGTGAAAGGGCACCAACAATCCAATAATGAGGTACATAGTTACTAACATGATGAGAGCATGATGAGTGTAAAAGTAGATTGATGAAGAAGAATATGTGTATGATCTCCATACGACAATGACAATAACATAGGTGGTGATGGGTTCCCAAGGGGGCCACTAAGGAATATGTAAGATAGCACGATCAATGGAAGGGGTTTTATTTTTTTATGTAGTTACAGAAAATATACATACGTAAGGGTTTTTTAATTCAAAAAGTGAGTATTTTCATACATAAGGGATACTTTAATTATCTCCAAATTTAAAGAAGGGTTGTATATTGGCTATAAAATTTCGTAGGTAGGGGGTTTTCTTAATACTGTAGGTAGGGGTGTATATTGGTTATAAAAATCCATAGGTAGGGGGTTTTCTTACTACCCCTTGGTCGCACATGCTATATGGGGTTTAAAAGCAAGGAATAATAGACAAAAACAAAGACAGGTGTGTTCATTGTTATATCGTTGAGAAAGTGAGATGATGCCAATCTCTTTTTCTCAACTAAACGACAATGAGCATGCCTTTCTATCTACTTTCATCTCTTTTTCCCAATAAAACTAAAAAGAACATGACTAACTCTATTATTGCATCTTTTCCCTTGTCTTTAGTCATTCAAGACTCTCTACATTTTTTTAAACCAATCTGCGATCTTCCCTTTTACTGAGTGTCCTCATCTCCAACTCACGTGGATCCCCCATCTCTTTTTCCTTGTTTTTAGTCATGTGCATAGTCCTTTGCTCCTTCTTCCTTCTATTACCTACGATCTCTCTAGTGCAAGCACTAGGAAGGGGGGCTGCAATGCCACCTCCATCTTTTCCAGGAAGGGATACCAAACCCCTCAAGGAGTAAGCCTATCACAAATCTCTAAGCTAATCGCCAAGTTTGTAGGAGAAGGAGACCCAGTCTCCCATGTTGAGAGGTTTGAACAAATTTGTGAAACCTTTGGTGATATCGGGGATCTAGACAAGGTCAATGCTTTTAGCTTAAGCCTTGATGGCAAGGCTGGACAATGGTTTAGAGACTTGAACCCTGAGGAGAAAATACATTGGGACACAATGCTTAAATCTCTCATTGTGGGGTTTGCTTCCAGTGGTCCCAAGTGGAGCCCAATTAACCAGCTTTATCCAGTGAAGCAAAAGGAGACTGAGTCCTTAAGAGACTATGTCGCTAGGATTAAACATCTGAACTTACAATGTGAACCTCAACATATAAAGCCACCCCCTCCTCTAAGCATCAAGCCTCACCATCGTTAGCCATCCCCTCATGTAAACAAAAAACCTCAGCATCAAAGAAGAAGACGATGCCATCCAACAAGGAAGGTACATGACCAATGGGTTCCCAAAAGACTACTCGAGGCCCAGGGATATTACCTTGGCAACTCTTATATATGGGTACCCAAGCCTCGCCAGAGCAATCAGCAACCCATCCATGCTTGCCCTAAGCCTACATGTACACCATCTCCATCGCAAAAGTAGGAGCAAAGCCCCAAATCTAACAACACAAAAGCATGGACGAGTGCAAATGCACCAGTCACACAAGAACCTACTTTGCAATGATGCCAAGAATAGCGAGAACCTGCTTACAAGGAAAAGGGAAAAGCACCAATGTAGGAGGACCATATGCAAAGGACTTCATCTATCTCCTATTAAGTAGCTACACAAGAACCTGTCTAAAACAAAGAGATAGTAACACAAAGAACCTATCTTGAAAAAAGAGACAGTAACACAAGAATTTGCCAAGACACAAATAGAATCCACTTTGGAAGATACACAAGAACCTTCCTTAGTAAGAAATTTGGCATCAAGCTTCGTGACAGGTACACAAGTTACACCAACCATGCCAGACATAATGGAAGTCACACGAGAACCTTCCAATGAGAATGATGAGTTATTTTCACTGGCAACTTTCTCAAAAGCACCTTGGGATCAACAAAAGCACAATATCTCTGAGACACTACAGTCCTATTCATATTTGCTCCAAAGGACATACATCACTTTATTATGGTGAGACAATGGAAGTTGAATAGGCTACCAAGAATGTATCTTTTCCTATGTAGTAATTATAATTATCTACATAGGAAATAGTTATTTATATAGGAAATAAGTAAGAGATTCAATATGATATTCTCTATGTAGGAACACTTTTTAAATTTGAAAAAATGGGCATTAAAATAATTAATCAATATATTTAACTTACATAACAAGCTTATATATCTATATTATAGGGATTCTATCTATAATCTTTCTTCTGTACATCCAACATTTATTAAAAGAGTTTAAAATGAAAAGATATAGGTTTACTTATTATTTCTCTTTTGTTCTTGGATTTTAGCTCAAGGATATTGACTTTGTTTGCATTTCCACCCCTGAGATTCATCTCTTACTAAGTCATGAGGTTGTTAACCATCAATGCATCTTTTTGAAGAGCCAACTCAAGGGTTTTAGCTTCAACCAACATCTACTCTTCTAAGGAATCCCATTTATATTATGAATAGCTTTGGTATCTACATTCTTCAGCACTTTTTGGAACAATGTGCTTTTCTTCTTAGAGCTCCTCCCCTTTGCTATCTTTTGTTTCCCTATCAATGCATTTTTGGAGTTCCCTGCTGCAATTATTCATCTTCCTTGACCTTTGCCTCTTGAAAAATAGCAAATGCATTCATTATTATTAAACATTAATTCCTCATTCCTAGCTTTGGATTTCTAGGATTCTTGTGGCTTCTTATTGTTCTTTGCACTAGCCTCCTAGTTAGAACTCTTAGGCTTGCTTTTCTTGGTCCAATATTCCTTTACTATGTGCCCACAGTAACCACCTTTCCAAGATATTGGAAAAGGTTTCCCTTAATCTAGCTGCTACTGTAGATGGGGTAGGAGAGTAGAGATCATCGGGGATGGAGTTCAAGCTACTAAGGCTCTAACATTGGAGGGTTCACCCATGTATCCGTCCTCACTCATGGACTATTCCGAGTTGGATAATTCACCTAGTGGTGGTTCTTGCAAGGAGTGAGGACCGACTTTTGAGCTTGCTGACCCTAAGGATGCCAAGCTAGGTATGGAGGTCGACAAGATGGTATTTGAGGCACTGTCTTCAAGCCCAGTTTAGGAATTTCCTGATCTCAAGTGTATGTGTTAGTCTATGTAATTGATGCCCCTATTCTAGGCTGCGTCCACCTCTACGCGGGTTATTTCAATGCAACTTGCATGCAAATTTCATCATTTCTTGATGCTCGGGGTCCCAAATTTTTAGGTGCTAGATTACACTTATATCCCTGATTTTTTCTAATTTTTATGTTCCTAGAGCTATCCCTCTAGACGTGGGGATCAAGCTAAGGCAACGACTTGGGGATAAAGCTATGGCAACAACCTGTGGGGATAGAGTTAAAGCAACGACCTGGGGGGATAGAGTTAAGGCAATGACCCATGAGGATAGAGCTATGGCAACAACCCGTGGGGATAGAGCTAAAGCAATGACCCATGGGGATAGAGTTAAGGAAACAACCCATGAGGATAGAGCTATGGCAATGACCTATGGGGATAGAGCTTAAGCAACAACCTGTGGGTATAGAGTTATGGCAACGACTTGTGGGCATAGAGTTATGGCAACCACCCATGGGGATAGAGCTAAAGCAATGACCTGTGGGGATAGAGTTAAGGCAACGACCCATGGGGATAGAGCTAAGACAATGACCTGTGGGGATAGAGCTATGGCAACGACCTGTGGGGATAGAGCTATGGCAATGACCCATGGAGATAGAGCTATGACAACGACCCATGGGGATAGAGCTAAAGCAACGACACATGGGGATAGGGAAATGACCCGTGGGGATAGAGCTATGGCAGCAACCCATGGGGATAGAGCTATGGCAACGAGTCAATGCCTATTAGACTGGCGGGATAGCATACCCTGACACATAATAAATAAGACAATGAGCTAGGAAATGGATAGGTGTCAGGTCATGGGGATAGGGCTAAGTCGACATGTCAATGCATGTTTGGCTGGTGGGATAGAGCTAAGGCGATGGGTCTTGGGATAGGGCTAAGGCAACGACCCATGGGGATAGGAGCGTGCACTGTCGCTGACTAGTTTTTGATGATTCTTGACAATTTTTGAGTTTCTATTCAAGTTTTACTAACGTGAACTATCAGAGTATGCCTTCATCATCACGAGCACTGTTATGGATAAATTTGACCAAGGTAAAAGGCATAAATATGTGTGTGTGCTTGTATGTGTGGCAATAGTATAATACAATATGGTGTGCATAGGGCCCAGGGTTGAGGTGGCAGGGTATGGCCATGTGCCACCCTTCTACGTAAGAGGACCCATAAGGTGTGTTGTACATAATCCATGGTAGTAATATTATAAAATGTTAAGGTGGCATGGTTCCTCCATGTGCCACCCCTCCACCTAGGTGGTCCCATGCCTAAATTTAGTGAGACATGGCCCAAGGACCATAAGAGAAGTAATATAAAATAGGTGGAGATGGATATTATATGGGATTATTCCCTCCATGTAGGATAGGCCCATGTGGGGGGGGGGTGTAGATAGTCCAAGAATGCAAGTTAAATAATGGAAAAAGTAGGATGAGATGGCAAGACTCCTTGTGCCAACCCTCCACTTGTCCTCCTAGATGTTTCAACGTATTATAAAATTGGGGAGAGACCAAGGGAGTATTTTAGACTTCGGATATGGGGTTTGATTTATGTGGAAAAATGAGGCAAAGGGTTGTTGCATACAATTGAGAGTGCGTACCCTCCTAGCCCACATGGGAGATCCCTCCACACACACCATGCATGTGGGAGGATGCATTTATTGGGAGAGACCCCCCTTTTGATTTCCCCCATCCTTTCTTTCAAATAAAGCATGGCTCTCTTCCCTTGATGTCTCCATCTCTACATTCCCCCTCCCATCATGTACATGCTCCTCTTCCCCCTCTCCCTTCCCCCTTGTGTGGTAGTCCCCCTCTTCATTCCCACCCCTATTAATCCCTTTTTCCCACCCATGCTAACGCTTCTCCCCTCACGTTTCCTCTCCCCCATGGCCCTTGAGCATCGCCATGCCTAGCGTCTAGCCTCATGCTTTGATTTCTTTTCTAGTTAATAGAACTGGTGTGGCTGCTAGGATCAAAGTCTCCATAGCTAGTGGTGTAAAATTCGTTACTCCTATTGCTGGGTGTAGTTTGTAGCATCTTCTGTGTGTGGTTCTCTGCTTTTGTGCCTCCAATTTGCATGTCTTCTGCTCACGGTTCTCTGTCTCTACGACTGCAAAACTCTGCTGCTTTTGTGCTTCTAGTCTGTGTGCCTTCTGCTCACGATTCCTGCACATCCGCGTGTATTTTGGCCAGCAAATCTTCTAGTCGTACGAGGCACATCTACAAAATTGCAACATCTATGCACCCCTTGGTTGCGGTTGGCATATTTGCATGTGCATTTGCGCATCAGATGGATCGCGACTGATTTTTTGGGTTCATGCATCTACTGTAGATCATGTCTTCTAGTCGCGACAGACTTTTGAGGCCTCTGCAAAACATCTCGTGCCCCTCTATCCTCTTCTTCTTCTTCTTCTTCCTCTTCCTCTTTCTCTTCTCTTCTCCTCTCCTTTTATTAAGGAGTGGGAATTGAACCCAAGACCTCCCCCTTCACAAAAGGAAGACTTACCACTGGGTCAGCAAATAGGAAGTGATTAAAGTGTAATGATATTGCTTATATCTTGAAATCTCATGAACTATAACTCTCTAACCGTAGGGAGTTTTCACTTGCTATAAAAAGCGAAAATACTTCACTTCATGTGCTCCATCCATATCTCGTACTAGATTGCAAATTTTGAATTTTTTCCAAGTACGCATGCCATATGAGGAGGGTGGATATTTATGTCACTTCTTGTCGAGTTCAAGGATTTGGTGCTTGGTCCTCCACTCATTACGGTTACCAATTGGTGAGATCTCTTTCTTGATCTTCATGTCAATCTTCAACAACTGATTGTACAATGCATTGCTCAAGGAGCCGATGGGTGGGATGATACACCATGGATGATTCAAGGTGAAGAACTAGTGATACACTCGGAGGGCTTTGATTCCAATTCTACTCACTGTGTGGTGATCGAGCTACTTGCTGCATCGGAGGTAATTAAAAGGGTGACATTCTTCCAAGGGTGGGATGTTCCACAAGCTTGGGGTGAGATTTGTGGCACATTTGCTTATTAATCCCAGTGGATAAGCTCATCTTGAATGATTTCTTCTCGATCTCACTATAAAGGTTTCTAGGGCTCAGCTATTGTTGGTAATGTTTCGACCAAGGAATCCCTTTGTACCTAATCAACCCTTTGTATCACATTTTAAGCTTCAAGTTGTAATTCTTTTTGGTCTAAAGATAAACAATCAACAAAGGATTGCAAGTTTGTTTGGTGCTGAACGTCTTGCTCAAGTATTGAATTCTCCCCACCCTCTCCTTCTACCTACCTTGGACTACCGAGAAACTTGGGACGTTTGAATTTTAGTTTTGGGTGATGACATCTTGGCTCCTTCAATTTGATGGAGCATACAAATCTTTGACCAAGGCCGTTGGTGTGGGTGTGAAGCTCACTTCACGAGGGGGTGAGGTGTATTGTTATAGCAAGTCTGCACCTACAAGTACTTGCAACCAAGCTAAGTACTCGGCACTCATTTTTGGGCTACAAAAGGCGCGGGAACATCGCATCAAGCAACTTGAGGTGCAAGGAGATTCTCAACTTGTGTGTGAACAAGTTAGTGGAAGGTGGAAGGTGCAGAGTGAAGGCTTGGTTCCACGACATCAACAAGCATTGGAACTTTGCAAACAATTTGAAGAGGTAAAAAATTAGCATATCCCTCGAGCTCAAAATTTAGTTGATGATTTCTTGGCATGTGAAGCTTGTACTTCAATCATGCATGAAACGAGTGGAAGCACTGCCCCAACAAAGCCACAAGCCATGAATGAGGGTGATCATTTGTAAAGAATGCAAAGGTTGTGGTCATCATGAGACTCGGTGTTGTGCAAATTTGGTACAAGATTACCGACTTCGGAACACCATCAGAAAGGTCCTTAAAGACATTGCTCAAAAGAAGGATGCCAAGCCACACACCCCTTGAAGAAATAGCATGGCAACTACAAGAATTGGAAGAAGCTGAAGGTGATGTGCAATCTCTCTAGCTGTTGACATTTGTCATGGCATTCTTGTTTGCCTTGATGAACAACCTCATGTAGCACCTTAGGACAAGAAGACTATTTGGTCGTTCTTCAGGACCTTGCTCATCGGTCTTTGAGCATCACACTTCCTCAACTAATAGCATTAAGCCCTAAGGTGAAGAGACGTGAGTTGTAGCAAGGGCTCTTAACAAGGAAGAGCAAGAAGAAGGGAAAGGTATGAGAGATTTCTTCTATCTCAGAAGAAGTTGATCGGCACCCGCATACAGTAGATGCCATCATAGATAATTGCCATGTCAAAAGTGTGTGTGTTGATGGGGGAGCTGCATGTAATATCATGGTGCCTTGTATCATGAAGAAGTTGAATTTGAAATGCACAAGGTGTTCCTCCACTTGAATCAAGGTAGCAGATGGTCGACAACTCGCCACCCTGGGAGTCATTGAGGATTTGCCCATCCCTATCAATGGGTTGACCACCACCGTCAATTTCTATGTAGTGGACATTGAAGATACAGGTAGGAGTCACCCAGCCATACTCGAGAGACCGTGGTTGAGAAACAGTGATGCAGTCAGCTATTGGAAGACAGGACACATGTCTTTTGGTGCTTCAAAGGATAAGATCCTAGTGCAACTAGGTGCCATTGAACTAGAAGAAGAAGAGGAGCAGGACAGTGATACTTGATCATCCTTGGTGTTTGAGTCAATGGAAGATTCAGATGGGGGGGAGGAGTTCTCAAAAGAAGAAGTTTACATGATGGGGTGTCTCCAACCCCACCACCCACGGAAAAGGTAACAGCTAGTCCTCAAAAGCTTGAATCTATGCTCTCCCCTGACCTCACTTCGAGTGAGAAAGATGAGTTCCTAGGAATGCTCAAAGATTTCCCTGACCTCTTCGCAACTAGCTACCACCACATTCGCCATGTGACTACCATAGAACACAAGATAGAGCTGAAGCCTGATGCTAAGCTAGTGGCTCAGAAGTATCGGAGATTAGGGCCCCTATAGACTAACGCTTTGCGCTCAGAGTTGCGAAAGCTTGTAGAGGCTAAGTTTATTGTTCCGGTCCACAATACTGAATGGGTTTCACTAGTGGTAGTCACCCCAAAGAAAAACAACAAGTGGTAGGTCTGCATCGATTATAAATAACTCAATGCGGCCACCAAGAGGGACCATCATCCTCTACCCTTTCAAGACCTCATTCTTGAGAAGGTCATGAGATGTATACTTTCTGTGATGGTTACTCTGGGTTTTATCAAATTAGAATTGCCAAAGAGGATGTGCTTAAAACCACATTTGCCACACCCTGGGGGACGTTTGCATTCAAAGTAATGCCATTTGGCCTCACCAATGCTTCTGCTACCTTTCAAAGATTTATGCAGATGGTGTTTGCTCCTTATTTAGGGGTTTTCTTGGAGGTGTTTTTAGATGATTTTTGTATATTCTCGGCACGGAAGGAGCACGCCATGAAGGTTAGGTTGGTCTTCCAAAGGGTTAATGATGCACAACCTCAACCCTGAAAAATGCACCATTGGAGCCACTCAAGGGAGGTTACTGGGACATATTGTCTCATCCGAGGGCATCAAGCCCGACCCTGAGAAGGTAGAAGCTATCCTCAAGCTCTCCCCACCAACAACCAAATGTCAGGTATGCTCATTTGTCAATCTAGCAGGATACTATTGTCACTTCATAGATCAATATGCTGCTTTAACGCGACCCATGACTACGCTATTAAAAGATGGTGTTGATTTCTCTTGGGATGAGGATTGTGATCATGGGTTTGTACAAATCAAGAGTGATCTGGCTTCAGAACCCATTCTACACAATCTTGATTGGTCAAAGACTTTCTATATCAATCTTGGGTTTGGTGAGCACACTCTGGCAACTATTCTTCTCTAGCAAGGGGAGGATCGGTTCATGTATCCCACTTGATTTGCTTCTCGACAATTACTTAAAACTGAACGATGCTACTCTAAGGTTGACAAGCATGCCTTGTCTTTGGTATTTTGCATTGAGAAATTTAAGCATTATGTGGCTAGAAAGTCCTTCATTATAATCTCTAGCAATGGTTTTGCAAATCAGGTTCTTCAATCACCAAATCCCATGGGCTGGTTGGCCAAATGGTTGGCAGTTTTACAAGAATATGATTTTTCTTTCAAAATTGTAAAAGGGGGTTGTTCCAACTTGAAGAATGCTTTGATTGATTTAGAGGAGTGCCTCAATGTAACCCTTGTAGTGGCCATAGAAGTTGAGGATCCATGGTATGGTGGTATCTACAAGTCTTTGACTGCTTTCTCCTTTCCTCCGAAAAGTACTAGCTATGAGAGAAAGAAGGTCCGAAGAGACAGTAGGCACTACAGTCTCTTTGATGGGGTACTAAGATAGGCCATTGATGCAGATGAAGTACCTAAGGTATTGAAGCATTATCATGATGGATTTTGTGGAGGACATTATGCATGCAACGTCATCCAGTGATGTCCATCCATCTGTTTTAGAAGTGGGGAATAGATTTTGTTGGGCCCCTGCCCATGACTGCCTACAAAAAGAAGTATCTTTTGGTAGCCACTCAGTATGTCACTAAGTGGGCTGAAGCTATCACCCTCCCCGCTGCAAATGGTAAGGCAGTTTCAAATTTCATATTTGAACGTATCTGCACAAGGTTTGGGACACCCATGGAAATAGTATTTGACCATGGGAGTCCATTCTTAAATGAAGCAGTGGAGTTGCTCATGGATCGCATGGGTATTCATCATCGCACTTCTAGCATCTATTATCCAGCATCCATGGGACAAACGGAGCGGACCAATGGCCTCCTTTGTAAATCCATGGGAAAAATGGCCACAGGGAATAGGAGCTAATGGGATCAGAAGGTCACTAAAGCCGTGTGGGCTTACAACATCACCCATAAAACGTCTACATGTCACACTCATTTTAAGTTGAGGTAGTTTTACCACCAGAGATAGAGATTCCGGCCTTGAGATTGGCACAAGAACAAAGGATGACAGAAGATGAACATGTAGAGGTTAGGTTGGTACAACTTGAGAAGTTAGATGAAACCTGATGCCTTGCACTACATCAAACAGAGATCCAAAAGAATCGACAAAAGGCCCGCTTGGATGCTAAGATTCGTAAGGGATAGGAAAGACATTTTGCTGAGGGGGATGTTGTGCTATGCTTTGATGACAGATTAGACCACTAGATGGATAAAAAGTTCCTTCCAATGTGGACCGGTCCATAGAAAGTCATCAAGGAACGTAGCAATGGGTCTGTACAAGTTCAGGAGCTACATGAGCCATATGGAAAGAAGGTGATCAACAAGCATTATCTCAAGCCCTTCTTTGTGCATGATGGTCCCAGGCATGGAAATGCTGTGCATTCCTTGCTTGGGGGGGGGGGAACTATTATGGATAAATTTGACCAAGGTAAAAGGCATAAATATGTGTGTGTGCTTGTATGTGTGGCAATAGTATAATACAATATGGTGTGCATAGGGCCCACGGTTGAGGTGGCAGGGCGTGACCATGTGCCACCCTTCCACATAAGAGGACCCATAAGGTGTGTTGTACATAATCCATGGTAGTAATATTATAAAATGTTAAGGTGGCATGGTTCCTCCATGTGCCACCCCTCCACCTAGGTGGTCCCATGCCTCCATTTAGTGAGACATGGCCCAAGGACCATGGGAGAAGTAATATAAAATAGGTGGAGATGGATATTATATGGGATTATTCCCTCCATGTAGGATGGCCCATGTGGGGGGGGTGTAGATAGTCCAAGAATGCAAGTTAAATAATGGGAAAAGTAGGATGAGGTGGCATTAGTCCTTGTGCCAACCCTCCACTTGTCCTCCTAGATGTTTGAATGTATTATAAAATTGGGGAGAGACCAAAGGAGTATCTTAGACTTGGGATATGGGGTTTGATTTATGTGGAAAAATTAGGCAAAGGGTTGTCATATACAATAGAGGGTGCGTACCCTCCTAGCCCACATGGGAGATTCCTCCACACACACCATGCATGTGGGAGAATGCATTTATTGGGAGAGACCCCCTCTCTTCACTATAAAAGGAGGGGGCTATTCCTTGATGGAACATGCTCATTCTTGTAAAGCCACCTAGCTAGTACTTTGATTTCCCCCATCCTTCCTTTCAAATAAAGCATGACTCTCTTCCCTTGATGTCTCCATCTCTACATTCCCCCTCCCATCATGTACATGCTCCTCTTCCCCCTCTCCCTTCCCCCTTGTGCCATAGTCCCCCTCTTCATTCCCACCCCTATTAATCCATTTTTCCCACCCATGTTAATGCTTCTCCCCTCACGTTCCCTCTCCCCCATGGCCCTCAAGCATCGCCATGCCTAGCATCTAGCCTCATGCTTTGATTTCTTTTCTAGTTAATAGCACCTGAAGAAAATTTTGAGTAGCATGCAGACTAGGCAGTAAGTCAAATTTTATATTCTGTTAATGTTTTGACTACATTCCATCAATAGCAAAAGCTAAGATCTCAGAATGAATAGATGTTGCTATAAGGAAGGTCATGAGAAATTTACAAAGCATATGCATATTAAGGTGACAAGATTGAAGACTCAGGTTAAACAACTTAATTAAAGGTAGGGTTGATTAAAGGGAAAGATCATTTGCTACAACAACAAAAGGAGGCCTAGGAAAGAGAAACAATCAACATGTTGATGATGGGGGAATTGCAATAGAAAAATGCACAAATTAAGGAGAAGACTGAGAAGTTGCAGAGTTTATTGGTTGCCAAATCTAGTATGGGTTGAAGATATATAGAAATGGCTAGTGGATGTCAAAAGCACCCTAACTAAAGAGTTAAATTTCTTGATGGAGGGAAATTCAAAACTATCCATGGAGAATACAATATTTCGGGGTGGATGATTTAACAGAGATAGAGGCCCAAATTAAAGTCATGAATGATGAGGACACTCTTGAGGTAGAAGGCATGTTCATGAGCAGCAAGAGTGTAGAAGAGTTGCAGAGAAGATTATATGACTACATGACTTAATGTGGATGAACATCAAACAAAAACTATTTATGACACTTGAGCAACCATTTAGTGAGCATATCAAAACTGCAGAATCAACTAGGGTGAATATACTACAAGAGCAGTTGGAGGTATAGCAGAGAGAGTTGTATGAACAGAAGAAGTAAAAATAGATAATATTAGTAGCCTCTATCTTTGAGTTGGGAGAGTCCCAATTCACAGAAGAAATAGATAGAACATCTAAGGGACAGGAGGTGGTTTGTACACCAGTTACTAAAGTGGGATCAAACTTGGCTATTAAAGAAGAGGAATGGGATGAACAACCTAAGCTAACAATGCATACTCAATTCAATGATGAGCAGGAAGAGATGGATCTGCACTCATTTGCAGCACATGTGAAGATAGTGGGAGAGAGGGAAGGAGTCTCACTTGCAGCTTTCTCACATACACAATGGGGGAATACACACAAAGGTGGAGGCTGAAAACAATTTTCCTCTTCTTAGTTGTGAAAGCCAAAAGAACTCAAGTACAAAGAAATAGAAGAACCCTATATGTGGGTCTCAAACCAAACTCAACTAACTAAGGTGGCTTACTAACTGAGCCACAAACTAGAGTAGATAAGGATAGCTGTCATCCAGCTATTATTCGTGGGCGGTGTACCAACCGCATCTCCAGCTAACAAGTCGGTGACATAAATACACAACGGTCACCCTGGCATATCGCGAGTGGAGCTCGATATCTCAACACTCCCCCTCGAGCTCAATCCCAATTCCTGCACACCAAGCAGGTCTCTGAACTTGCGTAGCTTCTCTGTGCCCAATGCTTTCGTGAATATGTCAGCTACCTGATCCTCTGTGCTGACATAAACTAGATCAATAAGACCTAGTAAAACCTTCTCCCGCACATAGTGATAATGCACCTCAATGTGCTTTGTTCTAGCATGATAGACTGGGTTATTTGCCAAGTGTATGCTGCTCATGTTGTCACAATAAATGAGAACTGGCCCATCTGTAGACTGATGCATATCATAAAGTAGCTTATGCAACCAAGCTACCTCACATGCAGCCATTGCTGCACCCCTGTACTCAGCCTCTGTGCTCGACAAGGCAACTGTAGGCTGTTTCTTGCTGCTCCAAGTGACTGCAGCACTCCCAAAAGAGAACACATATCCACTGGTAGATCGTCTATCAGAAATACTACCGGCCCAATCAGCATCAGTGTATCCATGCAACTGTATCTAAACCCCAGCCTCATAAAATAGTCCATACTGCAATGTGGACTTCACATACCTGAGTATGCGTCTAGCCGCATCCAAATGCGGTTTCCTTGGAGCCTGCATAAACTGACTTACCAATCCAACAGCATAGCTTAGATCTTGGCCTGGTAATAGTCATATAAATCAAACTTCCTACTATATCTGTCCGTACATAGTAGGGTCTTCCAAAAGCTCATCTGCATCTGTGCTCAGCTTCACATTCTGCTCCAAAGGAACTGAAATAGGCTTACAACCTGTCATCCCATATTTGGACAGCATGTCCAATCCATACTACCTCTGCAAGAGCTGTATCCCACTTGGTGATCTAATCACCTCAATGCCCAAGAAATAACGCAGCTCTCCCAAATCCTTCATCTCAAACTTCTGCCTCAATAGCATTTTCACATGAAGGATATCTTCATCACTATCACCTGTGATGATCAAATAATCAACATAAATGACAAGCAGCATAATCCCTTTCTCTGTTTTTCTCACATAGAGTGAGAAATTTGCCTTGGAAATCTGAAAGCCAATAGTGACAAGATACTATCCTATCTTGTCAGACCATGCTCTAGGTGCTTGCTTCAAGCCATACAAGGCTTTCTTCAACCTGCAAACAAACTCAAGATGAATAGCATGAACATAACCTAGTGGCTGCTCCATAAAGACCTCTTCTTGCAAATCACCATGCAAGAAGGCATTCTTTACATCCATCTGATGTAAAGACCATCCCTTTGATGCAGCCATAGCAATGGCTGCTCTTACGGTTGCCATCCTTGCAACCGGACTGAAAGTTTCTTCATAATCAATGCCATATGTCTGTGCATACCCCTTGACAACTAATCTTGCCTTGTATCTATTCACAGAACCATCTGCATTGTGCTTGATCTTATAAACCCACTTACAGCCAATTGCATTCTTGTCTTTAGGCAAAGGCACCAATTCCCATGTAGCATTTGCTTCCAAGGCATCCATTTCTTTATCCATGGCTTTCTCCCATTTTTCATTTCCCATGGCTTGCTCAAAAGAAGTGGGTTCTGGTTCCTGTATCACTTTGACCATATAGGCATAGTGAATGGCTGTAAATCCATCATATTTCAACCTATCCATAGGATACCTAACCCTGGTAGACCTGCGCAAAATAGGCTCACTTCCAGGTGCTCTCAAAACATCCCTGGTCTTCCTTACTCCAGGTGTAACAATAGAAGGAATACCCAACTCATCATCAATGCTCTGTTCTGAGCCACTCGATTCACCATCCACATAAGAGTGACCTGCATTCACATCAAACATGGGCTGATCTACCTTCTCTTTTCCTTTTCGTGATACCTGCATACCACTCTCTGCATTGCTTTGGGGAAATTCTCCTGATCTCAATCTGCCTATCCATGGCAAAGTATGTGAACCACTGCTAGAGGACACTGCAGGTCCACTAATATTTTGTGATTGCTGCTGTGAATTCTGTGCAGCATTACCATTTTGTGCATCTACATTAATCATTACATCTACTCATCTCATCAAAAACAACATCTCTGCTCACTGTGAACTTACGTGTAGAAGGGTTATAGCATCTATACCCTTTCTGCTGCAGAGAATAACCAATAAAGACGCACTTCTCAGCTTTTGGATCCAACTTGGACCTCAACTCATCTGGCACATGAACATAGGCAATGCAACCAAAAATTTTCAAATGAGAAATGTCTGGTTTCCTACCAGTATACATCTCCTCTGGCGTCATGCCATGTATTGCTGCAGTGGGAGTCCTGTTCATTATATAAACTACTGTAGCAACTGCTTCAGCCCAATAATAATCTGGTAGATCTTTTTCATTTAGCATGGCCTGAGATACCGCTCCAATATGCCTGTTTTTCCTTTCTGCAATTCCATTTTGCTGTGGGGTATGACTGCATGAATATTGCTGCTTTATACCATGCTCCTGCAAGAACCTTGCAAACTCATTTGAGAGGTACTCTCCCCCTCCATCTGACCTTAGGCATTTTATTTGCAGGCCTGTTTCTTTTTCAACCATAGCTTTAAGAACTTTGAAGTGCCCAAACACTTCACTTTTCTTTTTCATAAAATACACCCAAAGTTTTCTGCTGAAGTCATCAATAAATGTGACAAAATAGTGACAGCCTCCAATAGATGCAGCTTTAGTAGTCCACACATCAGAGTGGATTAATTCCAATGGCTTTTTACTCTTGAACATGCCTAGGAAAAGGTGTCCTTGCCTGTTTCCCAAATTGACAGGCTTCACAAACCTTGTGCATTTCTGCAACCTTGAATTTAGGCAATCCTGCAACAATATTTTGGGCTTGCATTGATTTAAGTCGCTGTATATTAACATGACCAATGCGTTTGTGCTAGATATCAATATCTGCAACTACACCGGTCCCATGTGCAAACATTGCTGCACTCAATTCAGGCATGTCCGCATCCAGCGTAAACATCCTGCCCTTCTTCTTTCCTTTTGCTATCAAGCGACCGTTATTTTTCATATCCTCAACAAAGCATCCATGAGGATTAAATCTGACCTGCAAGCCCTGCTCAACCATTTGACCAACAGAAACCAGGTTCTTGGTGATGTTCGGGACATGAAATACATCGGACAGGTATTACTTTTTCCCATCCTGCATAGACAAAGGAATTTTACCAATCTGCACAATAGGATGTGCAGTATCATCACCAGTCTCCACAAATCCTGGCTTTTCCATTTTCCTTGCATCCTGCATCCATTCTACATGACCTGTCATGTGGTTTGATGCACCTGAGTCAACATACCACACATCATTTCGTTCTTCTGCACTTGTCACAGAATTGGTCATATGCTGCACCATAAATAGATGCTCATTTCTGTCATCACCCTGTCTACTGGAAGATGCATAATTGCCTTGCTGCAATTTTCCATTCATAATGTCATTCTGCTTTTTGTAGCAGTCCTTAGCCATATGACCAATTTTGCCACAATAGTAGCATTCAACATTGTTGTTTGCATTTTGGCCTCTCTGCCATCCACCACGGCCTCTTTGGCTCCCCCTGCCTCTAGAGTTACCACGTCCTCCTGCATAGGACTGGTTTTCTTGAGTTTGCTGCATATTTTGATTTCTACCATGGCCTGCAGATCGGCCTCCTCTACCTCTCCCTCTACCTCTTCCAGCATTTGAGTAGAAGACAGTTTCTTTTGACGTTCCTCCTGAAGAAGATGCACCCCCATTTCTCTGCTCTTCAGAAATTAGAAGAGCAAACAACTCTTCAAAATCAGGAAATTTTTCACGGATGGCAATGGATGTCTGGAACTATGCATAATCCTTTCCTAGACCATTCAAGGTCACAGAAACTAGATCATCATCTTCCACTGGCGACCCAATGGAAGCAAGTGCATCTGAAATTTTCTTCACCTTCATGTGGTAGTCATTTATGCTCAAATTTTCTCTCTGCACATTGTGCAACTCCTGTTTGAGCTGCATTTTCCTGGCTTGCGTATTTGTGCTGTGTACATTTTTGCCAAAGTATCCCATGCCTCCTTTGGTGTACTTGCATCCTGAATATGCACAATCATAGAGTCCAAAATACTGATAGACAGCCAGTACATAACTTTTCTAGCTCTCTCATGCCATCCTTTAAATGCCTGCATTTCCTGTTGATTGGGAACATTAGGAAGAACAAGTTCTTCTTCATTTCCGGTAATGAACTCCCAATAGCCTTTTCCCATAAGGAAATTCGTCATTCTAAACTTCCATGCCTGGAAGTTGTTCTTGTCAAGCTTTTTAGTGACAATCTGCGAAAGAGAATCAGATGCCATTACAGAACACTGCAAAATATTTTGTCACTGCAAAAAAACACAGCTTTTGCCTCACACGAGCAGATCTGCAAAACTGACGAAAGTGGTGTTTCACCACACAGTCACTTCCTAGTGACGATTTTGCATCAACAGGCAACAAGCATGATTCTGCAACTCCCAATATCTCTGCACACAGGCATACGATGCAATTTCTGTGGCAACTTTTCACCGACTAGCCGGTCGCACAGCCAAAACAGGGCCTTTTTCTGAGTGCCTGCGAAGAACTTCCGCCTTCAAAACGGGCCCCGAAATGGCCTCGAATCAGAAAAATAAAGTCATTAAGGGCTTTGCCCTTGCCCGCAGCATATACTGCGCTCTCGCCACACTGCAAAGGGCATCTCAATCTGAGACAGTGCACTCTTGCACTTCTGGCTGTGCTACCTGCAGAGATTTGCTCCCAAACTCGAAATAGGAAAGCAACACTCGTCCTCTTACCAGGACACCGCGAACTTGGTTTGCTTTCTTGAGCTCCTTACCACGAACAAGGCTCTGATACCATGTGAAGATAGTGGGAGAGAGGGAAGGAGTCTCACTTGCAGCTTTCTCACATACACAATGGGGGAATACACACAAAGGTGGAGGCTGAAAACAGTTTTTCTCTTCTTAGTTGTGAAAGCCAAAAGAACTCAAGTACAAAGAAATAGAAGAACCCTATATGTGGGTCTCAAACCAAACTCAACTAACTAAGGTGGCTTACTAACTGAGCCACAAACTAGAGTAGATAAGGATAGCTATCATCCAGCTATTATTCGTGGGCGGTGTACCAACCGCATCTCCAGCTAACAAGTTGGTGACATAAATACACAACGGTCACCCTGGCATATCGCGAGTGGAGCTCGATATCTCAACAGCACATACAATTTTAGAATTGGTAGATAGGATTTGTGACATATCAAAACAAAGGAAACAGGTAGAATAGTGGATTATACCTAGGGAAGGAAGGAAAGAGATGTATATCATGGGCTAGTTCCTTTGACTAAAGAATTTAAAAATCAACAGCTTGACCTGCAGAACCATGTTGAGCACCTAGACTTTCATCCAAACTGATCTTATAGAGATCAGTACATATTTTCTTCTTCCAAACCATTACTGACTGTGTTTCTAACACAACACCATGTTTACTAAACAAAAACCAACTGTGTTTTTCAACATAGAAATAGATTTATAGTAATGTGTATATTTGCTATATTATTTCAATTTTTTCTATCAAATAGAATACAACTGGGTTCAGAATATTTTCTGTACAACGTGTAAGCAACTATGCGTAGGAGTGGTGTAAATCTTGGTATTGCACCATGCTCTTTACTCTATTTCCAGCATAGTCTTGGATTGATGTGATGATTACATCATGAAGGGAGATTACATGGTAAGCACTAAGATATTCTGATGAAAACATTTTGGTGGGTTCAGGTCTAGGAATTTGTTACAAATTTCTAGACCTGAAGGTCTGCAAGTGATTGGTTGATATTGTCCAGATAATATTTTAGATATATTTAGTATAGCTTAATGCTTATAGATATGAGGGGGTCACCACTTGTCGGGTGTGCCTCTTCAATCCACGTTTAGGAATGTAAGAGAGCCGAGAATGTGTTGTTCCAGGGGAGTGATTGTCGAGAGAGTTTTTGAATCTACCATTTTAAAAATTTTGCATTCTAAAATGTCTATCAATTATTTTGTATCTATTGATCTATTCCAAGTTCAAATGGTGTTGTGAGTGTCTGATTTCCATAATGTCTTCCTTGCATTATCCGCAATGATGTTCTACATTATGTATATGAATTGTATTTTGCACTTTGAGTTTCTATTATTCTGGAATACTTTTGTGGGTTTTGGATGAACCTCAAAAATAGATATGTGTGTTGGTAATTATCAGGGATTGTGATATATTTTTCAAGGTCATATCGCTAATTTAATGCTTTCTTTTAAGATTTCAAGTTCTCAATTTTTATCTATGAATAATGCTAATGCTACTCTATTTTTCCACTTCAAATCCTCTTGGAAATCTTTTTTAAAATACAAATGCTAGAAAATTAGGCACTTATTTGGATTTGGGATAAAAATCTAGGCTACCATGGCTTTTTAAAAAAAGAAAATCTATTTTGAATTGCTAAAAATTGCCAAACTTTGACAACACATATCTTTTGATTGGAAAATACAAATTGGGTCATATAGCATATCAAATTTTAAAAAAAGACATGATTTATATATTTTTTATGTTTCTTGCACCATCTACTAAATGTGTATGCATCAAAATAGCACTTTTTGAAGTTATGGCTAGATTTCTCCTTCAAGTTTACAGCACACTTAGCCTCTATCCATTATCTAAATGGGATGTATTGGCATCTATGCTACTCAATTCCTTCTTCTCATAAAGGGATTTTAAAGTAGAGCTAACCAACACTCATGTAACTACATGAGTGGAGCATTGATTTCTAACAAACAACTACAAATTTTTGGACTTTTCTTGGGTCCAATTTTGAAGTTGTACTTTACACAAGTCTAAAAATGTTGAATAATGTGTTTTATGTGATGATATATTACTGAAACATATTCATACCATGTTTATATATAAATAAAATTGAGTATATGTTTATAACACATATGTATAGCATATCATGACTTTTAAGAATCCACATTAGAGGTAATAGATGATCTGCTAAGTTGGAATGAGGATCTTGACATGCTGCCACGTGAGTGGGGTTCGTTAGGACTAAGTAGTCATGGATGAACTCCTCTTGTACCTCAATTTAAATCATTAATGAAAGGAAGAAGGAGAGTTTTTCTATTCATTACCTTAGGTGTCATTACATTTCCATGTGTTTTTCCATTTAGTTGTTTGTATCCTTTTTCTAGGATTATTATTTTAATGTGGAGAAGCCATGGAATATGATCCTATAGAAGCTCAACACCCTGTAGAATTGGCATCGCATCATGTGGCTCATGAAGTTCTTGCAACCTTGTTGTTTGAATTGGTCCAATTAACAAGCATCCAATGTGTCTGATTTTGATATAGCATATCTGTCCTTGCACCATGTTTCAAGACTTGGCCCAAGGGTCACTAAAAAACCTTAATAGGTTCACCAGATGATGCATTTGATTGGGTCCATTCTTGAATTTTCACAAACTATTACAAGTAGATGCACAAAAGGCAAAGGAGATAAAGCCTATTTTCAAGGGTTACTACTTGCTTGTATCTACTCAACAAGGGAGTTAAAATTTTGTGGTCACAGCTATATACAACTTGCACAACTACTTTTGGCAATACTGCTAGAGTCCAACAAAGTATATGAAAGCTCAAAGATCTCTTTCCACCTAGCCATAGGTCCCTGCTCATCTCTCCTCTACTTTTGTTGTTTAAATTCTCATTTACAAGAGCCTCTTAAATGGATCTGCATCTCCCTAAAACCCAAACCCCCCCCCAAATGCCCAACACTTACCACTTGGCCTTTTCATTTTGGTGCCATGTGTCTCACAAGAGACCATCAAAGCCCGTTCATGGGCTTCCCTATGCACCTCCTCATTAATGTCTAAGCCTAGGGATAGAACCCAAGATCTCAAGCCCTCTAGGCCCCTCTAAATTGAGCATTGGTGACGTAGCCCCACCTTACCATAACTTTCCCACACAATTCTATGTTTATAATTAATGTAACATTCCCTTCCCCTTAAAAATGGTTTATGTCATTGAAAAGAAAATTGATAAGCCTCCTTTGGAGATTTCTTTTCCTTTCCCACATTGAAATCTATTTAGGTTTATCCTTTTCCTAAACTTAACATGCTTGACATATTATGTCTTGTTATTTTTTCTCATTTATCCTTTTTTTTGGGTTCATATGGTAAAGATGTAGGTTCAAGGAATTCAACTCAGGATTTTATTTCCAATGAGATTGTCATCATCTCCTAATTTCCTTTTGAGCCTACTTACATGAATTAAAACCTAGATGTAAACTCTATCCTTCTGGTAAGGCTAATTTGTAACCAACCTCTCCAATTCTCCTTAGTATTAGGAGTGGTTCATAATACTAGGAGAATTTTGAACATTTATGATTCTTTGAAGTTTGTGAACATTTTGGCACCCAAATTTCTACACTGTGAATTTGCATAATTTCTTGCTCTATCTTAAGCCTTTCTATTACTATCCTTATATAGCTTAAGCATTTTGAATCATATCTTCAATAAATTCTTTGCATAACTTCTTGCTTTTATCTTGAGACTTTCTAGTGCTACACTTGGCTAACTTAAGTAATTCATTCATATTTCAAGATAGTTGTTGGCTGCTTGAATCTTCTCTTTTTCATCTCCCACTACAAGTCGAAGTCTAGTTAAATTCCACACATCATAATGAATGGACTAAAAATGGTTCTTTTGGCACCTTTAGTATGTAAATACTAATATGCACAAACATTGTTCCCAATTAGTTTGCCTTCTCTTTACGTATTCTTGAAGTATACCTTGAATGACCTGATTGGCTCTTCTAGTTTGACCGTCAATCTGTGGACAATCCACTATTCTTATATTCAAAGTAGATTTAAACCTCTTAATGCTGCCCTCTAAAAATGATAGTTAATTTGCTATTCCAATCACTAGCAATATCAATTGATAGCCCATAACTATGCTTCACAAATGCTGATTCAAGAGTTTGTAGCTTGCATTGGTGGGGATAAATTGAGCCATCTTGGTTAATCAATCCATGAGAACACACATCGTCATACGCCTTATATGTTCTAGGTAAAATAACAGTAAATTCCATAAAGATGCTTTCCCATTTTCAAGATGGGATCTCCAAAGGATGTAGTAGACAACCTACTTAAGGCAATTAGATTTATTAACATAGAATTTTTGGCATTCTAATACATAACCTTGGATGTCCTTATCTATTCTAGGCCAAAAGAATTGTATTTTCAAAAGTGCATGTGATGTAAATTTGTGAGTGTCCTACATTGGGACTATTATGACACTAAAAAAATAATTTATGTTAGATGTTATCATTATTTGGGACATGCTGGTAGCCATATTCAATACTTTATTTTTTCCACTTGAGTATTACTCCTCAATGAAATCTCCTTGACCTATTGCATTCCTTCCATAATTGCTTTCCATGACTAGAAAAGTGAGGATCAACCTCACATTTTCCTTTTAGGGACTCTAGGAAATTATTTTGGAATTGATTAAATCTAAATTCATTAACCATTGGCATTTGGATTAAAATATTCTACCACATTAAGTTTCCCCTTTCAACATGTCAGTAGAATATCAAAATCTTGCATTAATTTAGCCCTCATTTAGCCTACCTAGATTTTCTTCCTTTAAGCTCTTGTTTATCACAAATCCACTTGATACTTTCTTGTTTGATAAAAAATTATCTAAGCATTTGCATCATACAAAAAGTGCCTCCATTTATCTAAAGAATGAACTATAGCATATAGTTGTTTCTCATATATTGACTATTTCCATTGAGCACAGTCTAAATTCTTGATTTCAAAAGCTACCGGTTGACACTTTTGTGAAGGTGCTACCCCAAAAATAAAATCTCTGGCATTTGTTTTAGCCATTAATGGTTCATTGGAATGACTACCTTTAAGACAAAGAATTCACACTTGGATTCTTTACTAGAAAGAGGGTTGTTTCTAAGAAATCGAAACACTTTTTTTTTAAATTTTGATGTAATTTTCTTTTGCTTTACTATGGATAAGGCTAGCATCTAACAATGCCACAATAAAAATTTCTAAGTATGGCCTTAAGACACCACTCATAAGTGTCATAAATATTGCTACATTAGTTAGACAAAACAACATCACTTAAATACGTGCCTATACCTTGTATGAAATGATGTCTTATATATATCCTTTTCTCTAATTAGTACATCCTCTTCACCTCATTTAGTACATGGTGATATCCAAATCTTAACAAAACATTTGACTCCTTGCAATCATCAATGTGAGGCATAGGATATTTATTTTTTATTATGACTTTGTTTAAATCTCAATAATCTATGCATAAGCACATACTACCATCCTTTTCTTTGCCAATTATACTAGTGAAGACCAAGTAAAAAGGATCTAGTTACATAAAAAGAGGCCAACTCTAGGGGCTAACTACCCAAGGCCAGTGCATATATGCCCATATTAACTATTTGAGCCACCACGAGACATCCAACAGGTAAGAACTCACAAAATCATATGAAAGCATCATAGCTGAACCCAAATCCTATAACTGTGTAGCAGTATCGAAAACAAGGGCTGTAGCTGCTCTGTTCTTCATACTCCCCTTTCCATATGCTAGCTAGTTTCTCCTTCCCCACACCACCAAGCACACCACAGATCTGATAAGCGGCCAACATGCTGCCAGGGTAGAAGGCATGCCCTCGGTATCCCCCAACAACACCGCCCTCCATTTACGCATGACATTGAACTGGGCCATCATCCCTGCCAGCTTCATCACCTTCTACACCTTGGACCACACCTCCCTAACTACTGGGCAAGCCCAGAATAGATGCTTGACACAAAAATAATTTTATAATATATACCTTACATTCTTGTTAGTGTAGAAGTCATTCAATTCCATCAAACAAATAATTAGGTACATGATGTTCCTCTTGGATCTAGAAGATTCTCCCATTCTTTTCAAAGATGATAGACTAGTTTAAATAACTCCACTCCAAGTGGTGCTCAAGACTATGAAGCCATTCTTGGCCAAGGGGCATTGAGAAGTTCCAAACATAAGAGGGAGAAGATAGGGTGTCCCATCTCAGTCACCCTCCATCCATTTTTCCCACCTATCTGCTATGAACTTTTGGCATTACTCCTCTAGTCCAATATATAGCTTATTATAGGGAGACAACTGTCAAGCTAAAGAGTATTGATAAGTTCCAAACAATAAGAGGTTTTGGTAGGGGTTTAAAAGACAATAATAGATAGCAATGAGAAGAAATTTTCCCAAAAGCCTTGAAGAGACTATAAAAATTTATGTCCAAATTTATGATGATATGATGGGAAGATCCAAAAGTGGAACTATGGAACAAAGCAGTTATGTTCCAAAATTCAATAGATTTTCCAATTTGAAAAGAAAGGGGCAATTTGAAAAGGTGGTTTTTGAGACATACCACTGAAAGTCTAGGCTCAAAGGTATCACTTTGGAAAAAATAGGACTATTAAAAAATAAGCAAGAAAAAATTTGCCTTAAATTCATAGGAAAAGATCATTTGACTTGGTTTTGACCTAAAAAACAAAGATGGGATCTAAAGCCCCAAATAAACCTCCTCAAAGATAAGTACATGTGGTGCAAGTGTTACTGGTGAAAGGTGCTTCAAAGTACACAAAAGTAGAGGTTTATCATGAGGATAGAACCCATATGTGTTGCTTATGATGATTAATGTGTTAGCCCACTTTTCTCTACATGACTTAATGAGGATGCATGGAAATATTAAGGTGAAAAAGTAAGGATAATGGTTGATGATTATGCCACATATGATTTCTTAAACTAGTCATTAGTTAAGAAATTGAAGTTGCTTGAGATTCCAAGGGCCTACAAAAATGTAGTCTCTCTTTCAAATGCATTAATAGAAAACTTTGGGACAACATCATCATACATTGTGTATCGATGGACATTCACGTCTATTCAGATTATTTGGAATACCAAATTATGCATCTCATCAGATGTGATGTTCTTGCTTTGTTCTTGAGAACTATCTTTATATAATTAGCTATATATTGGACTAGAGGAATAATGCCAAAAGTTCACATGTAGGTGGGTGAAAGGGATAGAGGTTGACTCAAGTGGGATAGACCGCCTCTCCCTCCTCTTCCCCTAATAGATTCTCATGAACAACTACCTAGAGCTATATTTGAGTTGAGTGCTCCTTCTCCTTAGAATCTTGGAATGATAACTTTTCAAGATTTTCCATCTCCCTTATGCATTAGAAGATGAGTTCGACACTGTGATTGCTTCCCCCTTGCCCCCAGGTGATTAGGAAACATGCAAAAAAGATCCCCAAACCAAAAAAATGCATACAAGAATGAGGATTTCCATTTGTCCCCTCTAAGCCCTCCTATGCAACTGCACTCCAAGCAAGGGGGCTTCTTTGCCTCCCCTTTTTCCAAGACAAAGCATCATACTAGCTCTCATCCAAACTTAAGAAGTCTTCTCCATAATTTGCAACAAATGAGAAATTCCACTACCAAAAAGAAGAGAATGACACACAACGAGGAGGTGCTACATCAACAGGTTTGATTGGAACACCAAAACAATCAAAGATACATGAAAAAGTTATGCAGAGAGCAATCAACTTGGAAGAATGCTGCCATCATCTCGAATAGGTATTAGTGTATCTAGTACATTTATTGAAGAGTTTCATTTGGATTCCATGGATTTTCTTTGAGCCTAAGCTCTAGTAGGTTCCTTTCTAGATTCATGCCCCCTACTACCCTCTTAGAGTCATTGGTGAGATCTTTTGTGGTGAGGAAGGTATTGATTGTAACAAATTTTTGTTTCCTTAGAAGAAATACTATGATTTTCTCTTTGATAAAGAGGAATATGGATGCTAAGGTCCTAAATCAAGGACTTTGGACTATTAAGATCCAATCTCTCAACTTGGAGTGATGGTCTTTATAATTTACCTCTAAAAGCCTACGTCTACACAAGAACCGCAGCAAGAACCGCAGCCCGCTGAGTAGTGCTACTTGACTTACCTCTCTCAATTTGCAACAAATTTTCTCCTCGTTTTGATGCACTTGGTGATGTTCTTAGGGTTGAAAAAAAACAATTTATTAACCCAAGAGGAAATCCCTAGATGTGTGTGCAAATGGATTTAGCTAAAGGTTATCTAAGCACCCTAATTATTTTGAATTGAAATGGGAAAGTCTTCAAGCAACAACAATTGGTCTATATGAATTTAGTGAATTCTTACTTTTTATGGGGTGTCTAAGTGGCATAGTAAAGAACTATCCACAAAGGAATAATAAGAACAAATGTCCTCCTTAACCCTTGGCTCCTCCTACCCCAGATCAAAAGGCAAAATGGGTTCCAAAGAATAGAAAAGAGTGGCCTACTCCGAACTTTCTAAGACTATTGAAAAGAGCACACATGATCATGGAAAGCTCACAAGAAATGAAAATTAAGCCTTATCTATTATCTGAAAGAATGCTTTTTAGGCCCTAATAGACTAGGACATTGATGATTGGATTCAAGACAATAAGGATAGTCTTGATGACATTAAAGTCAACATGGCTAGTTGAGGGCTAGTCTAGGGATTTTGAAGATGATATCATTCAAGAGAAGCAATGGTAAGGCAGAATGCAAGTGAGATGGACTCTGAGGAAAATTTTTCTCATTAAAACTTTGGGGAGAATTACTTTTCTATTCAATCAAAATATTTACTAGCCTTAATTTAGAATAAAAAGAGGTTGAAGCACCCTAGTTGTTTCAATATTTCTTGGTCCTTATATCTATAAGGGTACAAAATCTATTTTGGAGTGGTTGATAAATGACCCTAAAGCACTGCAAAATATGTTATGGCAATCCAAAATTGAATTTACATAGTGAGTTAAGTTCTTGTGAGTCAAGCTTGTGTTAGTAGCAAACTGTTGATTGGCAATCTATTTACTTGAGGGAAGCTTATTTCCTTCAATTCTTCCTTCTTCAACTTATTGATGTGAGATCTAGGATCCGATCATCACCTACTATGGCAAAGAGGAGGGGAGCAATGTCGGAAAACCTTATCTCTGATAGATCTATTGAGGAGAAAGGGTTGTGTCATTTCTCCATTGACACACCCCTTGGCTATAGTGTTTATCAAAATAAAAGTTTGACATAAGTCACATAGATAGGCCCAAGTCTCATATCCTCTAAAGCTTGGATCATCCTATAATAAGGCTTTTCAAATACGACCTTAGAAAGCAAATATCTTGATGTGTTTCCTTTGCATACTCACTTAATATATCCCAAATAATAGTTTCAAGAAGATGTTTGCCTTCAATGAACCCTTTCTCTTCTTGAAGGATCCAAGTGCCCATTCTTGTTTGAATACTAAAAGCTTTAGCAAAGCATTTTATATCTATAGTTTAGCATATTGAGAGATCCCCAATTTTTGAGCTCCTCCTTATTGCAGTCTTTCGTAATGATTTAATAATTCCTACATCTAAATGCCAAGACAACTATTTCTCTAGAACACTATCATTGGGCCACTTTTGTTCTTGAAAGATCCAAGTGTCCGTTCTTCTTTGTATCCTAAATGCTAAGGCTTTAGAAAAGACTTTATATCTACAATTTAGCATATTGGTAAATATCTAATTTTTGAGCTCCACCTTATTTGCATTTTTTAGTAATAATTTAATAATCCCACCATTTAATTTTCAAGGCAACTGTTGGTCTAGAACACTATCCTACCAATGGAATTAGAGAAAAGGACCGACAAGGTGCCAAAGCACCTTATAGAACACAATAAAAATCCCATCCTCCCTAAGTCAGGTTCTAAAAGATATTAGTGAACATGTGCAGGAGTATGTGCAGATTTATACTTGAAAAAGCACTAGGAGGATAAAGTTTCAAGCTACAACTTTGAGAATAACCAAGAGGACAACTTAGAATGAAGCATATGTTTTAGAGCTCAAATGATGTCTCTTTTATTGTTTAATGGTTACATAAATTTGGATTCCTTTCAAATGTTGAACATATTCCCTTAGGAGATAGTGAGGTTATTATAAACTTATTTTGTGTGTGTGTGTGTGTGTGCGCGTGTGTGCATGTGTGTGCCTCTATGTGTACATACACACACACACACATACATATAAATAATACATACACACACACAAACACACACATATGTATATATATATATACATACATACATACATACATACATATGTATGAATGTACACACACACACACACACACACACACACACACATAATACATACACACACACACACACACATATGCATATATATATATATATATATATATATATATATACATACATACATACATACATACATACATACATACATACATATGTATGTATGTATGTATGTATGTACACACACATACACACACATGATGGGAGGTTCAAAAACAAATATTGGACTAGAGAGTTTTTACCCATATTGCAATTATCCCAAGTTTTCCATGCCTTTCAAGCTTTTCTCATGTAAAAGTTCCTAAAAAGTCTTGTTCAAACTCAATCAGTCTCTCTAATTCTCACCTACCATTAATTGCCAAGGGAAAGATTGGTTTCGACAACTTGACTTTCAAGAAGGTATTCCTAAGTTGATGGAAATCTTGCCATTTTTTGTAAGAATGTATGCATAGTGTCCTTACTTCTTCGTGTTTCTTTGGACTTCCCCATTTTAAATTGGTGTCTTTAGATCTTTAATATATTTGATGTTTCTTAGGTAGATGCTTCAGTTTGACACAGAGGGTTGGTGAGTTTATGACTATAGCTATAGGTTGAGACATTAACAACATATGGATGGATCTAGTTAGAGTTTTTAATGAATCATTAATAGACTCCAACCAAGTCTATATATTAATACTTTGGTTTTCTAATTTTGTGAATTCTAAGGAAGGAATTCCATAATCACTATCCATAGATTTCTTGTGGGTATCCTCTTAGGATTGATTTTCCTTTCCTTTTTCTTTTCTCACTTTGAATAATTGACCTCGATTACTCTTGACTCCTCATGGAATGAGGTTTTTCCAAGAATAATAAAGAATTGACATTTATCTAAGAAATAATAAAATATCCACTTCTTTGTTATTTGTTCAAGGTCTTGAAATTCAACTTTGGAATCACTGCACTCTCCTCTTAATGCATGATTTTAATCTTTGATCCTACTCTTTAAGGTCAATTCACTAGAAATTATACATTCATGTAATTATGTGCACTATGTATGTGAACATAATTTTCACACAATGATGGATGCAATCATTAAAAAGACTCCTTGGTATGAAAATTTTGAAAACCAACAATATTGCCAATAGATGATAAATCTATAACCAACAAATGCAAGCTTATCGCCGCTATTATAAATAGCTCTAGTGTCAATCAAGGAATAAGTACCAATGGAAACTTTGGTGGAAAATTGGACCATCAGTATTACTAGTCTTATAGATAGTAAAGGGTCTAGTACCATTGATACCCAGGTGTAACATGGTACTCGATTGTACCGGTATTATTACTAATAGCCAATTGGTTAACAATATGCCACCACCAGTTAGCAATGTCATTTGGTGGATGATGGCAAGTTCATAGAGCTAGGATTGTGCTTTGGAGCCAAATAGGCCCAAGATGGTTGTAAAATAATGAAGAAAGAGAGTGGTATAAAGGGAATAGGGTTGGCCCTCCCTTCAAAAGGTGACATGTATAAAAGGCCAAGTTGTTGACTTTGGTCTTCATTATTGTATGCACAAGTTTCGAATACAAACTCCCGCTTCTCTTCCAAGAGTGCCTTTGGGTGTTCTCTTGTTTTCCTTCTAGTTCCTTTGTGTTCGCCACTCCATCACCCTTCACTCTCCTCTTCTCACCCCCTTCTCCCTCTCTTCTCCCCTCTCCCCTTCCCCTCTTTCTCTCGTGGAAACACATTGCAACATCCGAGAGCCGCTTGAGTGAAACTTGTGGATGGCTCATGCTTTGCATTGCTCTCACAAGGAGTAGCTTGGAGTGGAGGCTCCATTGGCATTCCTTCAAGATCCCCATGACATGTGAGTCACCATTGAAACTACACATCTTTGAGCCCATTGCCGAGGAGTTCAAGATATGCTTTTGCATTGCACTTGCCTTCTCTTGTCATCTACCCATTTCTCATTGTTTCAAGCTTAACTTGGAGCTTTGTTAGTGGAGTTGTAGGAGAGGATTGAGTGAAGAAGAGTGAGTTAAGGAAGAGAAAAGAAGCTGTCATTTTCTAAGCATTTTGGATCATTTGAAGCTTGCTTTTTATATTTTTTATTGTTTTAGTTGGTAGGAAGATAGTTTGGAATATTGCTAAGGAGTGGTGTCAAAACTCACAAAAAACAACCAAGAATGAGGAATCATGCTGAAAATCAAAGTGGTTTTGAGTATTGAAAGTCACCTCTTCAAGAAATATTTCATTTTGCATTCAAATGTTGTTCTTTTTTGTTGTTTTCTGGAATGAGTAGGTAGACTAGGTCGTTTGGCATTCCCCCATCACAAAGTAAGATTCAAAATAGGAATTTTTTGATGTTGCACCTCTTCCTTTCTGGGTGATGGGATCACAACTTTGCATTTAACTGGTTCCTCTTGTCCCATTACTCCCACTAGTTTCTCCCCCTTTGGATTTGAATTTTCTTTGTCATTTCCTTGCTCTAATAACAATACCTCCTTTTCTTTAGTTAGTGAATTAGGGATTTCTAATCCTTTTTCCTCCTTTGTTTCCAATTTAGCTTTCCCCTATTTGAATCTCAACTTCATTAATCTCCTTGTAGAATTAGTACTTCGAGATGGAGATGGTAACACATCCTTAACAATTTTAACCCTCTTGTAGGACTCCTCAATATCCTTGTTCATGTATCCAATTTCTTTCAACTTGGCCCTTTCCTCTTTTGTGAGTGGAATATTGTCTGGGCTAGTAGTATTATCCCCTTCTTTTAAAGGTTTTTCTGGCCATGTAACTGTGTTTGCATACTCAAAAATTCCCTCCAACATCTACATGAGGTTTGACTATGTAACACTTTTGCGTTTCTCCTTTCCCAAAACATCTCCCATTATTTTGGCATGTACTATCCCTACCAAATTATACTTACATCCACTTTCTGCTGAAAGAACGAATTAATAATTTGATTCTGACATGTAGTCATATTTTGTTAGAAACATTATGAGCTCTAGAAACCATAAAAACTACTTCTATCAAATTGTGTTTTTGCAATTTCTAATCATATAATAAAATCTGGTGGTCTGAGGCATCCTGAATTTTGTACCCATCTGTTGTGTAGTGCATTTTGTTTTTGCCTCTGCAAGAGCCTCTAGATACCATGGTAAAGTTAAATACCTGTGACACCACTTGTTCAGCCACCTAGAGTCTTGGTGCTACATAATCCCCTGATTCCTATAAATGAGCAAACTTCTTGTCAGCTTGTGTATTCATTTGCCACCTCCACCAATGGAAGTTGTGGAACCCTTCCAGCTTCTTTAACCATACTAAATTTTCAAAGACATCATCATCTAGATAAAATTTAAAAGGTTTGACTCTACCACTTGCTCCTTGAGGTCTGATAACATTTGGGATTTAGAATGCAGTGTTTTGGATGGTCCAAAAGACACCTTTCTCTTTCCCATACTTTTAGACTATGTCTAAGACTTTGAGTCTACCTGAGCTTGTGAAGTAGCACACTTGTAGCGTCTACTATAGGCAACAGTATTTTTGTGCATAGGACGCCATGCATGTTGCACTTTGAATCATTGAAGTTGATTGTGCACATGTTCCCACCAATTTGAAGGACTGAGATGTTGGTGAACTGATACAGGGAATCAATCAGGTGATATTTGAGCCATCCCTTCGATTTGACCCACATGTACAAACTATCACTCCACTGAATACGGGCTGCTGCCTTTTTTGTATTATACCCAAATACTGCCCCAATCAAGATTTTTATTTTTGGATCCTCTGATTGAGTCGTCAGTTCCCGTACTCCTATAAATGGCTTCATGTGGAATTTGTTAACTGGTTGCCATGGAGATCCGTGATCTGGAAAGTCCCCTCTTTGAGGTCCTCCACAATCTGATATGGGCCTTGATACCTCAATTTAAGATTGCTCGAATATCAAATCTCCCACTCTAGACCAATACACCAATACCAAATCTCCCACTCTAAAAAACTTGAACTTAATGTTTCAATTCACCCTTGACTTATGCTATTCTTGAATGACTTGAACTGTATATTGACTCTGAATTTGGTCCTCCTCTAGGTGAAGTAACTATTGTTATCGAAACTGCATAGATTCTTTTGGTGTCATTTTTTCCACCAAAATCTGCAAACTTGATGCGATGAACTCCATTGGGACAACTGCTTCTAGTCCGTATACCAACTCAAACAGTGTCATGCTTGTAGTTACTTTAAATGCCATTTTGTATGCCCATAACATTGAATCAAGCTTGTATCCTAGTCCTTCCAATTTTATGATACGGTCATTTTCAAGATCCTCTTCATGGTCTTGTCTTCACTACTTTGCACCTCTCGGTTTCCTTGTGGGTGATATGTCATGGCCATTTTATGTACTACCATGTGAACCTCTGTCAGCTGCTTTATTGTAATGTTCAAAAAATGAGTTCCTTGATCTGATACTAATTCAATTGGGCACTTGAATCTTGTCATGATATTTCCATATATAAACTTTGATGTGGTTGGCTATCGTATTATCCCTGATTGCCTATGCTTCCACCCATTTAGTCGAGTAGTCTCTATAGTAGCCATCACTATGTATTTGTTTTTGGTATACTGGGCTACCGGTTTAAATGGTCCCATAAAATCCAAGCCCCAATTTTGAAAAGGTTCCATGGAAGAATTGGGTTCAAAGGCATCATGTCTGCATTTCTGGATGACCATCCCTCTGATAGTACCAATACTGCTTTGCAAATTTAGATGCATCTTTAATAACTATTGGCCACCACAAACCTGCTTGGAAGATTTTTTTGGCCATAATTTCTCCTGCAAAATGACCACTAGATATCCCTTGATGTGATTCTATTAGCACCACATTTTGTTCATGCCCCGGGACACATTTCCCGTAACACTTGATTTGCTCCTTGGCAATATAACATACCAGCAATTACCACAAATGGTTAGCTCTTCAGTGCCATTCTCTTCTTTTGATCCTAAGACATTTCTTTCGGGAACTCCTCATCCATCAAAAACTATATCATGTTTGTCGTACCAATATATCCCCCAAATGGGCTCTATTGCAAACAACTATGCCTCTGGTAAATCATTTGAGATGCCTTCTAGAGGTACCTCACCTAATTCCAACCTACTTAGGTAATCTGCCACCAAGTGCTAGGTTCCTCGTGTATGTACTATCGCGTATCAAATTCTTGCAAAAGGAGTATCCATTGTGCCAATCTCTTGGTTGGTTGCACCTTGTTTACCAAGTACAACAGTGCCTGATGATCTACATGGAAGATGATCTTGTTTTCTAGTCGGAAATGACAAAATTTTCCCAAAGAATAAATCATTCCAAGACCTTTCTCTGTAGCTGAATAGTTCCTATCCGCATTAGTGAGTGCCTGCTAGCTTGCATAGTACACTGGTTGATACCATCCCTTACATCATTTCTACATCAATACTGCACCAATGGCAATATCTAATGCATCCACAAACACATGGATGTCTAGGTTCCAATTTGGTGCTCATCTCGTGATTGTAGTATCAAAACAACTACCAGGATCTTCTTTAGCAACCGAATGATTTCTCTTGTTCTGGCCCCCAAATAAATGGAGTGTCCTTCTTGGTCAGCTTGGTGAGAGGCTGGCAAACATACAACTGAGGCCCGCAAAAATTGATTATGCCTTTTCACCTAGCCCACAAATCTCTATAACTCCTTAACATTCCACGGGACCTTGGCCTTTTTTGGATGGCTTCCACCTTCTTGGGATCTATTGCCGTTCCCTCTTTTGAAATAATGTTACCGAGTAACACTCATCTCTTTAATGCAAACACACACTTTGCTAGGTTTAAGCTTAACTTGGTGCTTTTTCACTTCTCAAAGCACAACCATAAGTGATCTAGGTGCTTATATTTCTTCCCAAACATGCTAAAGTCATCTAGGAACACCCGCATGAATGTGGTTAGATATGGTTCAAAGACCTGAATTGGATCCATGACTGGAACATTGGTGGTACATTCTTCAATCCAAATGTCATGGCATTGTTGGTATACACCCACCATTCTGTGATAAACAATGTTTTGCCTTTACCTTCCTTAGCCATTTGTATCTGATTGTATCTACTAAAGTCGTCTAAAAAACTATACATTTCATGCTCTGCCACCGCATCCAGTAGCGTATCACAAAAAGGTAAGGGAAATGGATCCATGAACGTTGCCACATTCACCTTCTTGTAATCTATGCAGATTCGGAGCTTCTTATTTTTCTTTGGTACAATTATAATTGGTGATAGCCATGTGACTTTATTTGTTAGGTGAATGAATTGTACCCTCAATAGCTTGTCTATCACCTTCTTCACTTGCTTTGCATAATTTGGGTCCATTTGATACTGTTGCTAAATTATAGGCTTGACATCTTTCTTCAAGTTTATAAGTGAACACAAAGAGATGAATCTACTCCCCGCATATCCGTATATTCCCATGCAAATACATCCTTATATTCTTGCAACAACTTCACCAATTCTCGTTTGAATGTTCCTGTAGCAAATGCCTTACCTTAACCGGTTTTGGTTCTACCTCTGTTCCTAGGTTGAACTCTTCCAAGTCATCTTCTTTCAACCTCGTTGTTCTCTACATCTGATCTTCATACACCGATTTAGCTGTCAAGATTAACTCCTCTCTATATTTTTGGTATAATGCGGTCTCCCCTCATCTGGTTCAAAATTTGGTATGGCCGGCTAGTCCTCCTCTGGTTCAAATCCCTCATCGGGTGCCAAATCTTCCGTTGTGACTATGCACACTTCCGTGATTGGTTGTTTCACCCTATTGCCCTGCTAGACAACTGCTCCCATGTCTATCTCAAACAATGGGACCACTGGTGGATTGGCATCCAAGAGCTTTTGCTCCTCATCGTCATCCAGCTTTGTTCCCATATTCATCCCTTGGGCCATTATCGGTCATTGTTTCTTCTGGAAGGTGGTGCTGGGAATCATCTACATTTTCAGCTTCTTTTTCCCATTTCATATTGTGATCATCAAAGATCCCCAATCCTATTTCACCCGAGCTGCATTGAACCATGGCCTTCTTAGCAACATGGGGTAATGCACATCCTCTTCCTCCATCTATAGGATTACAAAATTAATATGGAGCACAATACCCTACATGCATATCAACTGATTCTCTATTATTCCTCTTAGTTGAATTCTCCTATGGTTTGCCAAGCAAACTTGAAATGGGACAGGTTCCAATCCAAAAAGTCCCAACCGCTAGAACATGTATTGTGGAAGAATGTTAACCTCGGATCCCCCATCTAGCAATACGCCCATCAGAGTCTGACCCTGGTATTGAACTTTTACTATTGGCACCATATGCTAGAACCAAGTTATTAATCTCAGAAGGAAGGACATGTATCCCATGCAAAAGCAAGACACGCTTTAGAACAAGGACAACTAAGAAGACCTGCCCATGAGCTAGAGATAGATTTGAAGTAGGAACAATAGGAAGGAAGCAAGGTGAAGGCCAAGGTTCTAGCCAAGGTCAAGGGCTCCAACCAAGAAGTAAGTCATAGTTGTCATGAAGCATGCCTTGGTGCACCACAAACGTTGGTGCTGAGACAACAGGTACCTAGTGATCCTACCCCATTGCCAAGGTATTGGGTAGCAAGCCCTTCACCCGTCAATCATGTAGAGCTAGGCCAAGCAAGGGCCAGAGTTAGAGTAGAAGGTTGACGAGTTTGATAGCCATGTGTGCATGCTCACACTTGCTAACATGGCAAACCACACTGTCGTCACTCCCATGATGAAGAATACCCAGTGGAAGTCGAAGTGGTAGCTACTAGGCCAAAAACAGCTACACAATCAAGGTGAAATTTTACAATTTCAAAGGAACCAAAGATGAAGATATGTACAACCTGTGGGTCTGTCACATCAAAAGAGCAAAGACCAAGGAGGAGTATGTGAATTATTTCCCTTAAACCTTTGTCAAAAGTGCTTACAGATGGTACAATCTATTTGATGTTAGCTATTTTAGAGATTGGGAACAGAAGATTGAAGCCTTCCTTAAGCATTTAGATAGGAAATTAATGAAGGATATGTTTTTTCTACCAAGCTTAGTAAGCTTGAGAAAAAAAGAGGGTGAATCAATCTAGGATTTTTTCCTAAGGATGCGAGCTCTTGTTAACCAACTAAGCATGCCTCCAAATGACAAGTCTTTGCATGCTTGACTTTTGACAAGTTGTATGTAGGTGGATATACAATTGCCAAAAATAGTCAATCTAACCAAGACCTATGAGGATCTGCTAAATTAGGTGGTGGCCTAGAAAAGAGTGGGGGGGGCCAAATCCAAAATCAAGAAAACGAAGAGTATTAGTGACAATGAGGCAATGTCAGTGAAGTCGGCCAAGCTAAAGCCCACACTTAAAAAGGCTTTGAAAGAAATGGGCTTCCAAAAGAAGCCTAGCCCAAATGAGAAATGGTGCAAGAAATGTTCCAAGAAGGGATACTTTGATGAGTCCTAGTGTTGGTATGCTAAGAAATGACTTTGAAATGTTTCAATATAAAGCCATAAGGTATATTTGCAGTGCCTTTCTTATTGCATTTCCAAGGGATACTTTGAGGAAACCATTTCATATCACAAATAATTGCACAGTAATAATTTGTCTTTAAAGGATTGGGACTAGGTTTATAGATTTTGATGTCATCGTTTGCTTTAAGAAGATGTAAACTCTCCCTCCTCTCCTTGTTTTGCTATAAGTTGTCAATGTGTTCAAGAAAATTCATTGGACAAGGAAACCATCTTAGAAACTATGATGCCTAGCTTATCATATTTCCAAGGGATATTTTGTGAAATTTTAGGGAAATTTCTCCTGCATCACAAACAAATGCACAGTAATAATTCATATTCAAAGGGTTGGAGCTAGGGTTATAGATTTTGATGTCATCATTCACTTTAACAAGATGTTAAATCTCCCTCCTCTCCTTGTCTAGCTATAAATTCTCAATGCCTATAAAAAAATTCCTTGGACAAGGAAATTTTTAAGAAAATGAAATCCCACCAAAGGGTGGTAGAAAACTAATAGATGGGCCTAGGAATTACACATAGAAATGTTTCACTATGGAATCATGATTCATCAACATGTGTGTACTTCACGACCATTCACATGTGTGCAAGCCACCAAATAGATTGTGCTCAAAGAAAAATATAAAAGCAACACTTAAATATTTCCATCCATCCACAAACTGGACAAGGTACAAGGTTCTCCTACAGTAGATCTTTGAGTCCACGTGATCCCTTGAGCTTATGTAGTCTCTCTGTCTAAAGGATCTCTTCCACCTAGGTGTGCATCACCTTGATCTAAGTCTACAGCCATTGTAGGTCTCCTTCACCTCCTGTGTATAGGAGGCCCAAGGATGGTCCTCCTATTGCTCCTTCCTACTCTTGGTTTGCTACTCTAAGTGATGATGAATGAGTCCAATGGGCCTCCCTTTTATAGGGCTCGCTCTCCAAAATAACCGACCAGTTCAGTCGACTCCTGTAGACCAACCAATCGACCCAATTGTCCACCCTATAAATCTCCTTTAGGGGGCTCCATTTATGCTCTTTGGCTAGCCCTACTTAGCCAGTGGTTGGTTGCCACTAGCTTAGGCAGATCTACCCATAGTAAGACTCAATTCCACACCCCTAAACTCTTCTAATCTTGTTGACCTATGCATTTCTATTCTCTCCATGTATGGATAGAACATTTGGCTTCATTGAGAAGCTTATTGAAACCTTAGTTCATGCTCTCATGGTGATGTGCATCAGGAAGGTCATTTCCATGAGGAAAATAGATTAATGTATTCCATTTCTCCATCTTCAAAGGAGTTTTATTATTAGCATATATACCATTAACATGATTTAGGAATTCATGAGTCATAACGATAACCATATCACCACATAATCACTCATTTTGTAGTAGCTCTAAGGACTAGATGGGATTTCAATTTAAAAAATATACCATGAAAGTTTAGAGATGTTTATCTCCTAATTTCGTTCGATTTACATGATGGACACATGGACCCATGGAGGACCCATGTGTGATTGAGGGAACACCATCTTCAAAAATTCAGGTTGCTTAATGTACAAAGCTGGGATTACATATTCTTCTAATCACCTCCACTTTCTATGTGATTTACATTCATAGACACCCTTTCTATAAAATCACATATGCAATGACAACAAAACCTTGTCGGTTTTGAAAAAACAAGAAATTGGCTATGTATTATCAATAAAGTGATATTTATCACCAATAAGAGCTAAAAGTACCATTGATAGCTTGTTAAAACAACCAAGAAATCCAACACTATGCTTTTGCAATAGTAGGTAATTTTGGTGCGATTTTTTTCAATGTCACTATTAATATTACAGTAGCATAGAGTGTTGCATCACTAGTAGTATCGTTTTATCAATAAGTGGTTTGTTACTGGTGAACACTATTGCATTTTAAGTGAGAACTATTGTAGGTTACCCACTTTGAAGATTCCCTTAGAAAAGGCAACATTTCTACTAAAATTTTCAAAGTAGCTAAAATTTACAATGTCTTTTTGAAAAAAAAGAAAATTTAAATTTTTTATAAATAAGAGGAAAACAATAGCATTAATTTAAAATTATACATAACAGAATCTATTGAGAGACAATAAAATTTTAAAATTTCACTTTTTTATATATTGTTTCTTGTACGGCCTAGTAAGTATAACTTTTCAATTCAACAAATTTATTAATTTACTGTTGCATTAAATTTTAGTACTAAAAATTTTCTTTATTATTTTATTTTTCAAAATAATTATACTGATAAGGAATTTTGATTGAAAAGTGATTCTTTAACAAAAAAGAGACTAGTAGTATTGAGATAATCGCAAGGACTAGAACTTAAGTTTAGCACATAATATAATAAATCTCTTATATATCTACATACAAAGATGATGTAAACTTAAAAGACATGCCTAGGTGCTTAAACTTGACCAGTGACTCTATCAAATATAAGAAAAGTACTTTCATAGGTAAAATATTTAAACAAATAAAATTTTGAATATTTAAAATTATATAAAATGGGTCAATCAATCGTAGGTCAATAGCATGAGTAGATGCCTCATGTTCTATCAATTAATTTGGTACACTAGATGACCTACTTTTGATTCATAAATTGGAAGGTATGGTTATTTGAAGTTTGGTAGTTTTTCAAGGGCTTCATGTAATTTCAATCCCACATGTAGCTTTTATGGAATCAAAATTGCCCAAATGGGCATAAAAGTTATACACGGGATTAAACTTTCACAATGTGGGATCGAATTGCATGAACCCTTAAAAAACCACCAAACTTCAAATAGCCATAATTTCCATTTTATAAATCAAAAGTAAGTTATCTAGCATATCATATTTCTTAGCAAAACATTAGGTTTCTACTCATGCTATTGGTTGACCCATTTTCTAATTTTAAATACTATAAATTATTGAGTAAATGTTTTTACCCATAAAAGTACTTTTGTATTTGATGCAATCACTAGCCAAGTTTAAGCATCTAGGTGTCGTTTTTATCCTCACATCTTTTTTGTATGTAGATAGATAAGAGACTTCTTATAATATGTTAAATTTAGTATGCTTTGATCACAAATGCTCTTCTATTTTAAAATTTTAAGGTTTGAATTAATATATTTTTTTTTCTTTTTTTATTTTATTTAATTTAAAGGCTCACCCCAATATAATCTCGAGGATCAGATTAGAATTTAAGCTCATGCTAATCTGATCCTAGGGATCAGATCAGTGTGTAGGCTTCTACAAATCAGATACTGAAGATCATATTTGCATGAGCTTGCAGGCCAATCCAATCTTGCATGCAAGCTCATGCTAATCTGATCCCAAGATCAAAGTAGCCTATAGGCTCATGCAAATTTGAACCTAGGGATTAGATTGGCATGCAAGCTCTTTGTAATCCAATCCCAGGGATCTGATTAGCATGGAGATCCATGATATCAAAACTCAAGGTCTGATTAGTTTGCAAGCTCATGCAAATCCAATTGCATGGATTAGATTTGCATGAGCCTATGGGCTAATCCAATCTTTGGATTGGATTAGCATGCACCTATACATGCACCTATAGGCTTATCCGGATCTCAAGATCAAATTAGCATGTAAGCTCACACCCTGGCACCCTGGGGCACCAAGTCAATATATAATATGTTACTACCCTCGTCCAAAATCTAGGGTATGGGGGGACAAGGTCCATATATAATATGCATGGATTTCCTTTGAATTTTTAAATATGTAAGGGAAAAATATGAAAGTTTCATGTCCCCCTTCCAACAAAATATAAGGTATCTACCTTGAAAACTATGCAAGATTTTAAGATGTGTACATATTTTTCATAATATTTGAGGCCCAAGGGGGGGGGGGGGTCTTTTGGATGAAGGGGTTTTTTTAAAAAAAACACTAAAATATGAAAACCTATCTCCTTTTGAATTAATGTAACTTTTTCATGTGTTACCCAAATTTCAAGGTGTAAAGACATATTTGAAGCTCTTTTAGTGTAGAACACAACCATGTTAATTTGAATAATTTATACTTATGGCATATTGTTAAATTTATCCCATACTCAAGATTTTGATAGGTTTTCTTACTAAAGGGAGTTGGCGCCCTAGGGCTGACACTAATCTAATCCAAGGTATTGGATTAGCATAGACCGGCACTCTAATTCAATCCTTGGGTTAAGTTTCACATAATTTTTTGCAGGATGGGAGGTATCTCTAAGTATAAGCATGAGTTAACAACAAAGCAAAACAAGCAAGTGAACTATGTGCGTTGATAGTAGTTATTAGAGAAAATAAATAGCTTGTAAGAAAGAGAGAGATGGAGATCATAATAGAGAGCACTGATAGGTTTCATGATTTCAAGACCCAAGTTTTATAGGACATGAAGAGGATATTAGAACAAGATGTTTAAACCCATCAGCTTGTCAGCATGGTGAATTAGAAATTCGATGGATTTTTTTGGTTTGAAACCCAAATCTACAAAATCCATGTATGGTTTGAGCAAACGTGTGCTAAAAGACCATTATTTGCCAATGATGTTAGCACAATGTAGATGAAACAATGGAATGTATTATTGGCTATGCATAAAAGTAAATTCTAATATTAGACAAGAAGAACTATAGCATTGAGAGTTGGGAGAAGAAGTCAACATTAAGTTTTGGAATGGCAGAGGAGCAAGCTGAGAATGATGAGAAATGAGGCACTATAGTTTTGATAGGATAGTAGTGAGCTAGTCACATAAGAATTGTGGCTTTTGCAACATCATAGAGTAAGAGATATTTTGAGGTGAATAGATTAGATCTAGAACATATTGGATTATCTATTGGGTCCATCTAATAGGTTGTCTTAGTTTCTTACAACAAAAGTGTTATGTTGGCAAGTAGTATGAGGGCAATGCCAGTGCTTGTAGATGAGAAGCACGAAGAGAGATGGCAATGAAATAGCATAATTCATCCACATGAGATTCATTGCCGCTACCATAGAATCTAGAACATCAGACTATACTTTAATGGTGGGATCTTGAGATGAATTTTTCTCCAACTACCATTTAATGAATGGACCTTAAGGCATTATGTTGATGCACACTTGAAGGAGCAGAGAAGAGAAGACAAGTAGAAGTAATGCTAGAAAATGAATTAGACTCAGGAGATGTGCCACAGAGAATAGCTTTTTTGGTGCCAATGTGCACCATCTTGTCTTTTCTCTCCTATCTAGACTAGTAGAGGACTATCACCATTGCATCAGGCCTAATGGTACCACATAGATTTTCACCTTGGCAACAACTTGCTTGATTTCATGGATGATTTTTTCGTGCTAGTTTCATTAAGAAGCAAAACTTTTATATTGGTGTCGAAAGTTTGTATGTCCTAATAAAAATAAATGTTTGAAACATTAGCCATGATTTGAAACATTAGCCATGATTTGAAACTTTTATACAAAAAAATATGAATTTTTGCCAGGATTTGCATCTTCTACTTCAAAATTGAAAAGAAAATATATAAAAGCATACTATGTTATATTAATATTGTGAAACTAAAAAAATTACCTCAATAAACTTTCACCAAGATTTTATATTAATATATTAGTATAGCTTTGATAAAAACATCCCTACTTGATTTTACTCCAAATGACGCATGTCTTCTTGAAATCATTCATTGGATAATGACACAAAATATTTCAAAGAAGCATAGAAAGGCTTTCACAAAATTGAAGCAGTTGCAAGATGAGAGTTTCAAAGATTGGAAATGATGGATTTTCCATCACAAGCAAAACCACACTAAAAAATAGTAATGCACGAGTGTTGCAAGTTTTTGTAGAAAAAGGGAGATACAATCTACAATCAAGCCCTTGGCTAGATTATCAATGACATGTTGTCACATGGTGCTTGTAAATATTTCACTTTGGGTGTTCACATGCTTGACTATGCACTTTTGAGTAAAAATTTGACACACAATGGTGATAAGATGATCGGACAAAATGCCTTGGAGAGGCTTACACATGAAGGTGCAATCCAAAAACTCCAACTATGGGGAGTTGGCCATGTGGCCTAGTAAAGAGATGAATGATGCTCTAAGCCTTTGTAGAGTAGTAAATTTGTAATAGAAGACAAACTATTTATACATACTTTGTTACAATGATGTAATAAAATCACATTTTGAGTCTCATTTTAGGCCTCTTGAGTCAACTTTCCTAAAGTTTTCAAATTTCATGTAGTATCATCATGCATCATACATGTTGCACCATCATGCATCATATCATGGTACATCATCACGTTGCATCAACATGCATCGAGTAAGCATGCAACTCTCAACTTCATGGGGGCCATTGCTATTGGGGCTAATGCATGACTAGGTGTAGCCTTTTTTTGTGAATTTCAAGGAATGTACTATATATGGCTAACTTGTTTGATTCATAACTTATGCATTTCTCAATGAATGTACTATATATGATGGCTAACTTGCTCGATTCATAACTTATGCATTTCTCAATGAAATTTGATGAACTTGGTGTCTAAACTGATTCTAAACTAATCTACACATTCTGAACTTGAATTTGAGATATAAAAAATTACACAATTGGCATCTTGAGTTAGATCATTAAACTATTGTAAAATGTTATCATGCTTATGAAGCATGCATCTTAGACTATATAGGATACCCAAAATTTTCAAAAACATCAAATAATTATTCTACACATATATGGAAACGATTGTTTATTCGAAAGTGCATTGCTTGATCTTCCCATAAACCAAGAATGAATTGAGAACCTTTGCTATGGTTTAGGGAGTCTCCAATATTGTGCTACAATTATGCGTATACATTTGAGGGTAGCTTGATAACTTTTTCTCATTTGGTCAAAATGGCAAACTCTTTGAAACACTGTAGTCTAGACTTATGGAATTGGTACATGGTGGTCTTAAAACTTTGATATTTGGTGAAATTTGTAGCTTACTTCACCCATAAATTAATGCACTAGAAAAAACTAAATTCATACATATGCAATGCTCTTAGAATAAATCCGACATTATTTTTCATTTTACATTGGTTCCTTTTAGAGTCACTAGCTTGCAATGAGGCCCATAAGCATGTCAAAGGTAACCGGTTCCATTTCTTAATCCATAGCATCAATCCTACTATTGAGCTATTTTGCCTTTTGATTTTTTCATCCATTTTGCACCTCTTTGCACTAGTTTAGGGGGCATAACTTAGTGACATGTACAACTAGAGGAAACAGAACACGGCTTCTAGTTTTTTTCAAAATTGTATAACTCTCGCTATTGCATTCAAAATTTTCACAAAATTTACTTCTCTCATGCACATCCATCTATTGGCTATGTCCTACACTGTCACCTAAAACTTCTCCCAAAATTTGAATTCTCCCAAGATAAGATTCTCTTGCACCTGTGACCTTGGCTTCTTCCCCTCCCCAATTCTTTTTATAAAAAAATTTCTTGTTTTCCTCAAGGGCATTTGCGCCTGTGGCTCTCCTCCTTAGGCTCTCGGTGGGTGCGTGCTAAGACATCCTACGTATCACATGCGTTCAGTATTTAAAAACCCCCTCAACTAAAATGTTTTTCCCGATAAAACCATGGCTCTTTACTTATGAACTTATGGATTTTTTCCTGAAGTTGAATTATAAAAACCCCTCCTGTTATTGTAATCCTGTTAAAACTTTCTCAAAAGTGGGATTTAAATACGGTATACCTCCCTTTTGAATGCACATGGTACACTAAAATTTCTATAGGTGAACCCCTTGAGCTTAGGCTCTCTATAAAGTTGGCCCAACATACATAATCTTTATTCTTGTCACTAAGCTTTTAGGGGAGTCCTTGTTTCCCTTCACAAGCTAGCTCGTCTAATAACATAAGTTGTCTCTCATTCTTCATTCGCTTTCTTTATTTTAAATAAGGAACCACATGGTTTTGTCATGGGTTGCAAGACAACTAGAGAGGGGCTACAAGATAGGAAAGTTTGATATATCCAATCAAGGTACGAAGAGGAGGTTGAAGGCCAAGGAAACTAATCATACAATATCCAAATAGCAACAAAAGACACATTTGCAATAAATGCAAAGGAAGAGGCAATGCCAAGAAGAGACAATGTGAAAGGGATTCATACTTGGAAAAGCTAGCTACTAAGAGGAAGTGAGAAAGTCATCACTGGAGTAACATTGTTCTAGCACAATAACACAAGAGTTTCTCCAAGCAAGGATGTTTTTAGGCCTAGGGGAAGCAAATAGTATGAGGATCACATCATACACATGCTTGAGATAATGTAGGTCAGTAGTCAGACTTGCAATGAAATGAGAATGAAATTTGGCTAAATTTATTCCTAGCAAATCATATGCAGTGGTTAATTTTCATTTACATCTTATGAGAGAGAGAGAGAGAGAGGTAGTATTATTTTCCAAGCCCAGTGGTTGAAATACCGACTACCATGCTAGTTCTAGTTAGGGATATATGTAAGTGTGATACATTGAATATGCTAGTGTGCAGTGTGGTCTAAAGTCCCAATCCTAGCACATAAAAAGAAACCCCTAACCTAGCCATAATAGATTTTTAAATAAGGACCAAGGCTACACTTTAGGATGCAAACGGCCAATTGTACATAGGGCCCAAGGCTACCAAATGTTGTAATATTTACAACTTTTGTAATAATAAAAACACGTTTCTCTTTTTCCATATTGTCTCAACATGTGGCTGTATAATAACACAAAAACATTTATCTTCTCTCATATTCTCTCAACAAGTACCGAATGGTGAATTTGCTTAGAATGTTGTAATAAAATTTTTGTAGTCAATTGCGATCTTATAGTAGAGTATGCCATTATTGGGGTGCTAAGAGATTTCCAATATACCTTTAAATGCAGTAATAGTCTAGTTTTGTATATAAAATATGAGTATCTCTATGCAATCTCATTTTTTTCTTTGTGTTAGTCTCTGTGAAATCATGAGCATAATTTAAAATAGCTAAAAAGTGCCCGAAAACTACTCAAATAGTGCTAAAAGTGCCTCCTAGCCACTGCCATGGTTGGGGTGCTACTTGGGCTGCTAGGTTAGCATATTTGCTAGCCCTCCCAATGGTTAATGAGATCCATTCCCATGGGTATCTACTATGCCAATTTGCAGGTTGGAGTCTCTCAAGACAGCATTCATCTTTAGAATTTGTGTTTTATAAAATGGGGCACACAATGATTTTCAAGAAAAGATTGGTATATCATAAGATAAAGTAGTGAGTGATCTACTCTTTGTGCCAAAATAGCTATAAAAGAAGCTCCCAAGACCACCACGCTGATTTTAAATAGCCTTAATGGATGGGAAATGAATTGATTGACTGGGTCCAATGAACTTTGTACATGCTTCTACCATATAGATCTTTGTTATCCCCATATGAAAATACAACTACTTTAAATCCTCAGTATATGAGCTTGAAAGATCTGAATGTCTAATGATGGTGAATATATTTATCGATAGTGGAATATAGCATGATATACTTAGTCGTAGAATATAATATGGAGCACTTAATCATAAAATACTAAAGAACTTTGAATCGTCAAAAATATTAGGAATGTGGAGTTTCTATATTTTCTACCAAAGCTACTATAGTAACTAACATCAAGAGGGATATCTAGCACATTTGAATATGTGAATGATAGATTAGTCCATTTGGCCATGAGAATGCAAATAATACATGCCATTGCATTAACTGAACTTGACATCAAGTTATAAGATTATTTATTTTGGGATCCATCCACTACAACTAATGAAGATAGACAGCTACATTGTTTAAAGGAAGGTGAAATTGAGATTCATGGTAACTGGATACATAATATGGAAACATTAAAACACTATGCAATGAGCTTACTAAATATATCAAGAGTTTCTACCCAAAAAAATAACTATAACAAGAGTACACATAATACAACTCCTTGATTGTTGGTCCTAGCAAGAAGAAATAGAGCATATTAACAACTTTTTGTATTGATTCATGATATCAAACTTGATGCTACTTTTAAAAGGAGGGCTTTTACGAAACAGTAAAATGAATGATGTAAAAGGAAAGGCTCAACAAAAACATTTTTTTAAGAGCTGAAATTCTGATGGTCCTCTTTGAAAAAACATACCATACCCATCCATAATCATGACTTAACAAGACATGATGAGGACCCAATCATGAAGTATGACTTATTACAAGCATTTCAAGCAATGCTACACATAAAATCTCCTCACACCCTCTACTATGAAACAAGACGCTATGTACACGTTGCCTTATAACGACGCTCTAATTGACAGCAAAGTTCCCCAGACTTAACTCCAGTCCCTGATGTTCTTGCTCTTCTCGTGCTTGAAACAATGCATTTATACACAAAATCTGCAGAAACCACTCCAAATCAGACATCTTTCCATGTAGAAGTCCTCTCTACAACACGAGAAGCGTATGTGCGAGTGTTACAGCTGTGCCCACGATGATCACAGCCATGGTAGAGCTGAGTGCAGGCGCGGAGCTGTAGTGGAAGGTGGTGTAAGGGGAGTAGTATGGAGTGCTGCTGACTGGTGCAATAGGCGGTGTGTCATGAGTAGGTGCATCGGGAGGTGGGATGGAAGGCGACTCTGGCGGTGTCAAAACAGGCGGGGCGGGAGCAGTGGATGTGGGTGAAGCCTCCACAGGCACAGCCAAGCGTAAACCCTGGGAACAGTGGCCTTGTGCTCCACAGATGAAATAGTACGTCTCCGGGGTTACGAGTGTCATGACCATGTTGCCCTGCCCGTTGTCTGTGGTGATGGGATTGGCCGTGTTGCAGTTGTTATAGTCGTCCTCGGTCACCAGCAGCACGCTGTGCTGCCCTGCTTGATAGGGGAAATCTGCGTTGATGAAGAAAGCAATGAGTCTCAATGGAGACTCAGTTTTGTGAAGAGGAGACTAGCTATTTAGATACATGTAGAGGTGGAAATCAGAGAGATAGTATACTTACAGAGATCATCCCCCACATGGAACGTATATTGAGATGCCCAAAGTAGCAGATCGTTTCCAAGACTCCATCCCACAGAACCTCCCACGGTGTACTGCGTAGCACTGGCGGAATGCACAAAGCAAAACACCACAGTGATAACGGACAATTCGAACAGGCGATGAAAATCAAAGACGCGGGAAGCCATGTCTCCTCAGCTAGCCACAAGGCTGGTGGCAAAGAGCAGCAAAATTCTGACGACACAGGCTAGCAGTTTCAATGTGAGCAAGCAAACTTCCTGACCACCCAACTGATTAGCGCACACTCTACAGCTTCTCTCTTCCTGCATGCTCGTTCTAGCTATGGATCTTGATTATCTAATTTATAGCTGCTCACAAAGCAAGCTGCAATTAGGCTGAGCCTGAAAGAAACGTTTTAGTAAGTTAAGCGTTGATCGCTTCGATGAGGATCTGTCTGTCCATCGTCATTGACTCTTCTTCCCAAATCATTCTGTTGGTCGAGATGCCATGTCCCCCTCTACAAGTAAAAAGTAAGAAGAGATATTGGGATTGGTTGGCGGTTTGTTTGCCATTTCTCAAAAGCACACTTCGAATCGCCTCCATGGATTTCCTCTCAACGTAATTCCTGTGTGAGTTGTTGGAATAGACTTTGAGTGATTGGAATCTTCATTTTCCATAATTTCTTCAAGAAATCATGTGCTCACCCTCTTTTGAATTGAACCATTGGTCAAAGCGTCTCTTTCCCAAAGTATATGGAGGATTGTGGAGTATATGGCTATGATTGTGAGGTGATGTATGTCATAGGAAAGTGGGCTATGGGTACGTTTTTCAATGAAGTGCAAAGGGGTAGAGGGGTTTGATAGCGGGGCTAAGTGAGCTAGGGGTCTCATCTCTTAAGCAATTTTCTCCATTAGGAGCTAGGGGTCTTAATTTCATGTCCTCCAATGCAAAACTTTTAATTACTTCTTATATTTTTATAATGCCCCTTGAGAGTCATTCTTGTTATATCCTTACTTTAGATATGAGCATATGAGTGAGTAACCTTCACTTCTCACTAAATGTTTATTTCCACATCATGTCTTTGCCACCAACCATCAAAGTTTAACCTACTCTTTTCACTCTCAAAGTCCCAAGGATTTTAGAAAGGATTTGATATGACTATTCAATGCCTTGCATAGACATCAACCATTTAGTGGAAGCTAATCTTGCCATGGAACAACCCCACTTTATATCCATAACATACAGGAAAATTGTAGGTACTTAGGATGCAAACACATCTAATATTAAAGGATCAAACAAAGGTGACTATAAGGTCCCATGTGACAAAGCACATGCATATTATAAAGAACATGAGCTACCATGCTCTCACACAAAAAACAAAAGCCAAGAAAAGCCATAGGACCCTTGCAAAGGGGTCTAGCATCTACAAGCATCTATATATAACCATCATTTATTTACATTTTATTAACATTGTTTCTTTATCGACAATTAGGGATTTAAGTCCATTTCTATCAACGGTTAGGATTTTAATATCAAGTTTGTTGAATGAAAATTATGTGTTCTATGATAGATTACTATTTGCTTTGCATAAATTATAATTAAATTTTATGGAGGAAAATTTTGTGATTTGCAGACGTCATTCAATGCTTCAAATGTGGCAAAGCGAAATCATTTTAATCAGCTACATAACAAGATCTTAAAGATTATATTAGTAATTTTGGGAAAATCCCAAGTCCCAGAAATTGACAGCAATTTGTTTCATTTGGAAGGAAATGAATCAAATTGATGGCAATTCATTTCGAAGGAAATTATGAATTGTGGAATTCATACATTCAAAGATATTTGTGTTTTTATTGGGCTTAGTATTATATGATTCTATTGGGATATTGAGAATGTGGTAGTTGAATTAACAATAAACAATATTTGTGTTTTTATTGGGCTTAGTATTATATGATTCTACTGGGATATTGAGAATGTGGTAGTTGAATTAACAATTTTTCATGCATTAGGAATCCAAATATGTTTGTACAGTTTGAAAGCAAGATTGTGAATTTAAGCAATGTGAGTTTGAACTTTGTGAATTCTCTCAAGAGAAAGGAAGAAGTGTTAAGAAGCAACCTTGAGATTTAATCTTAAATTTTAAATTCCAATATCTTTTGGAGTACTATGCCAATAAAACATCTTAAAGCTCTTACTCACAAAACAACTCCTCTCCTACATGGATATCCCTAAGGGATTGTACAACAATATACCCGAACACATCAATACTTATTATTACCATATCCAAAACATCAGATTCTCCTTTGTCTTCAATCCAAGGTGGTACATTAGGTTCATATAGGGTCATATACATTTGTTACATTCGTCCTACCCTTACAATTAATAGAGCTATTGATGTATCTAGCTACATTCCCATACAACACATATTCCATGATGGATTGCATATCCTCTTTTGGTGTAATGTTTGGATCTTTAAGGAGGCCATAGCTCTTAAAGAGTGTAAAGAGTAAGCCAAGTATCATAACCTTACTTTGGACCATTGTACACCAAAATGTCTTTGTTTGCTTAGCTGTATGTATAAACTTGCCATTACCTGCTCTTGAGATTGATTACATATTCACTTCAAATTGAAGACCTTTGAACTCAAATATGGAATCAATTGCTATCGAGAGATTGTGTTCCCACAATCCATTCACCTGAAGGTCAAGTTTAAGAATTACTCCATTCTTCAGTTCTTCTGACAAGTCATCAAACCCTGCACATAAAAGAAAAGGATCAAGAGTTATTGAAAACTTAGACAATTTTGAGAAATAAAGGAATTTATGGAAATGATACATCACAAAATAGGTAATTAATATGAGCAATTATGATTTATCATATGTTTAACCCAAGCGAAGCTTGTAAACTAGTTATGTATGTTTTTGCAGATGTTCCAGTAATATATGGACAAATGTAACCCAATTTCAGGGCACAGAAACAAGCTTGCCTATCATTCATTACTCTCTTCAAGAGCTCTTATTTAGAAAAATCCAAAGAAGTTCAGCCTCTTTGAAGTTCCTACTCTTGAAATTTTGTTGATCGTTCCTTATCTTGCTCACAAGATCTCCACTTTCATACCTATATTGATGATGACTGCTATGTATTGGCTCATTGCCATAACGATCAAGCCTAATAATATTCCTTATATTTGTTATGTTTGTCAATGGAAGGAGATGTACAAGAGAAGCTCTATATTCAATATGTCATAAATATCATCTATCTCAAAAGTATTTGGATATATACAATTTTCTCCAGGACTTGCACACCCCTTAAATGGACAATCATCTATTAATAAGCAAGGTCTTCCTAGGAGTAAACTCTTTATCATCTGCCCAAATGGCAAGCAAGGGCTTAAACATGCATTCAAAATCTAGCTTGTCTGGTCTATATAACTTATTTGAGAGTGGTATGCAACATTGCTCTTGACCTATAATTTTGTAAAATGAAATTATTTTAATGTAAGATCCTCAAGGACTTTTATCAAAGGATCCACATTCTTATTTAATGTTGTTGACGATTTGCTCACCTAAAAGTGCTCAAGCAATCTATTCAAGTACTAATAAACACATCCATTACAAAGAACAATCCATTGTGTCCTTCTCATTGTATACTTTTGTGAATACTAGAACATTTATTAGACTCGAAGAGCAAGATTCCATTCACATCAAGTATAAGTATTCTCTTTGTTGTCATAGACAAAGAATGATATGAGCGTTTCTTTGACTCATGCTTAATTCTACTCTATACTTTCTCAATCACATTGTCCATACTCATGATATAACAATATGAAAAGAAAATGATTATAACTTAAACGCTAATTCTACATCACATGTCCAAACACAACATGTAGCATGTCTACACACATCTAAAAATGCACTTTACGAATGTGTAAAGAAGTTTTCATCACAATTCAATGGATATTTACAAAACTGATTTTGAAAGCATTGAAATTTTATGGCTTCCGATCTGAGCTTTGGAATACAAGCTTGGACTTACAAATTCTACTCTAAAATTTCTCAGTAACATTGTCCATGCTCATCTAAGAGTTATTGTTAAAACTAACATTATCTTCAAACTTCTTAGATGCTTAATGATCACATGATATAAATTGCAATTTGGAATATGCAAAGAAAATAATTATAACTGAAATGCAAATTCTATTACATGTCTAAACAAAACATGTAAATGTATGTCTACATACATCTCCATGACTCCAAAAGGCTTTCATTATCCTCTACCCAACTCAATTTCAAAAGCTTAAAAGTCCAAGCTCAGGTTTAAAAGGGATCCTAGTGGCTAGTCTCTTATCCTCCGCAGGGAATGAGAGGATTAGATTGGTTTTAAAACCATTCTTAGTGGAGAATAAAGGCTACCTAATTATGAAAGGTTAGCTCAATTATAAAGATGTTAACCACCTTTGAGCATGTCGTAGGATCTGCCCCATCCAAACCCTATGGGTTTTGAGCCACAAATGGCTCAAGGTTGAGGTAGTCATCGAGATCATCCAAATTGGCAAGGATAACACAAGGGCCATTTGGATCCCATATATGGATAACACAAGAGCCATTTGAAGGCAAATAGAAGGTTGAGAGAATTAGCATATGCCTTGGCACCATATGGGCCCAAGTGGTTGTAGCAAAAGAGAGGAGAGAGAGTGGCACAAGGAATAGGGTTGGCCCTCCCTTCAAAAGGTGACATGTTTAAAAGGCCAAATGGTTGACTTTGGTCTTCATTGTTGTATGCAACCTTTGAGAAATACAAGCTCTCTTCTTGCTCATGCATTGAGGTTGAGGTTTGCTTGCTCTCCTTGTTTTCCTTTGGTGTTTGCCATGATTCCCCTTCCCCTTCCCCTTCTTCTCCTTCTCCATCCCCCTTCCTTCTTTCCTCCCCCTCTCCTCTCTCTCTTCCTCTCACCCCCTTCTTCTCGGTTAAAACCAAGCACTCGATGACATGATTGAAGGCCTTACTATGCAATGCTCCCACAAGGAGTAGCATGGGAGTGAGGATCTCCACCAACACACTTCAAGAATCCCCATGACACGATGTGTATCTCCTCCAAATAACACATCCTTGGCATCATTTTCGAGGAGATAAGAGGTATGCTTTTGTGTTTGTTTAGCTTCCTCCTGTAAACAACCCATTGCACATGCCTTAGAACTTGGAAAACCACCAAAAATCATCAGCAGGGAGTCGGTGAAACGGTGTGTTCCTAGATAACTCCTATCTGCATGACCAGTCGCCTTAGCTCACTATCCCCACAACCAATCGCCTTAGCTCAATCACACTAACCTGATACATGTCACACACCTAGCCCGCCACCTTATTTATGATGCGTTAGAGTCTGCTATCCCATTGGCTTGACAAGCATTGAACTGTCACCTTAAGACTATCCACACGATCCGTTAGCATATACCCATCGCCTTAGATCATTTTCCCCATGACCCATCACCTTAGCTCTATCCTGTTGACCTGACACATGTCAGTCACCTAACCCATCACCTTATTTATGACGTGCCAGTGTCTACTATTAGGCTGGTGTGATAGGCACTTAAGACTATCCCCATGATCCGTTGGCATACAGCTCACCCCCCGTTGGCATACAGCTCACTCTTCGACCAGTGCCATCCTGGTATCCCTCTGAGGCATGCCATCCTATTGACCGTTGCTTTATCCCACCGTCCATTGCCTTAATGCTAACTCACCGAGCCAGAGGCATCCTAACCAACCGACACGTGAACTGCTATCCCTCTGTCTATCACCTTAAGGCTATCCCAATGACCCGTTGGCTTACAACTAACCCTCTAACAGTTGCCATCTTGGTATCCCACTGATTGTCACGTGAAGACTATCCCTACAACCCATTGTTGGCATACAACTAACCCTTTGACTAGAGGGATAGCTCTAGGAATAGATTCTCTCTCAAAAATACAGAACTAAACTTGAGGTAGGGTGTACCTCCACAGAGATCTCATACATGTACTTGAGGTCCGAAAGAATTTTGTCCAAGGAACCCGAGCCCAAGGACAATATTTCAAACTACACGTAGCCCACCTTTCACCCTAGTTTGGGGTCGGCTCCAACAAGGAGCCCAATTCCAAGCTCTCACTCAGTGTTAGGGCCCCGATGTGGGGATCCCTCTAGCTCTAAAGAGACCAAGAGCTTAAATGAGGAAATGCAAGAACCCGCTGACTTGAGGGCTTCTGAAGACCCCTACACCAGCATAGATCCACCTCATTCTCTTGCTCTTTTTGTAACCTCCAGGTTAAGAGGGATGATATCCCACATGTTCAGATGGTTAGGCCGAATGGATTCAGCAAAAATAGAGAACCCCTTTGCTAGTATGTCCATGGAAAGGGGAGGCCAGCGGATGACAACCAGTCCCTGCTCCACAGGTAGGGACCGAGGCCGCCTTTGTGGACTCTAAACCCATAGTCTTCATAGGGCACCTTGACTCAAAGTGCATTGAGGATGAAGACCCATGGATGAGAGACTTTTCAAGGTGAAACCTTGGTCAAGGAAACACACTAAACTTCCAAGGGGGAAACTCTTATGAGCTTTCGACCTTTCAGGTGCCCCCAACATTCACTGGCTATGTGCCCTCGTAGGCTCCACCTTATAAACCAATGCAAGGAACCTCCATGCAGATGCATAGTAACCCACTTCCTCCGAGAGGCCAATAATTTACTCCCGTATTTGCAGCTCTGATGTACGAGGGAGCAAGCTTCACGACCCCAATGTCAATAATGGCAACCCAATGGACCCTGCTCTACCAGGGCAAGGCTTGAGGATGCCTCTACAACCTATTAGGCCCATAATAGTGCTGCCTCCATAAGCTTCCCAAATAGTGTTATCGGATGAGGTGATGCACATCTTGGTCGATGCACTAGGAAGGGGGGCCGTCCCACCCTTGGTTGCACCCATATTCCCCGTAGAGGGATCATCAATTCCTCTAGGAGTCCACCCATAGCCATCTCCAAATTGATAACTAAATTTCTTGGAGAAGGAGATCCGGTCTGCCACATGGAACGATTCAAGCAAATATGAGAAGCATTCGGTGCTCCCCAAGATCTGGAAATGGTTAATGCATTCGATGTCAACCTAGATGGCAAGGTAGGCCAATGGTATAGATCCCTTAACTCAGAGGAGAAATTCAACTTGGAGGCATTATGGAAAGCCTTCATTGTGGGGTTCTGCCCCAAGTGGTCATAAAAGTGGAGCTCGATTAATTAGTTATATGAGGTAAAACAGAATGATAAGGAATCCCCCTGAGACTACATTGCTAGGATCAAACACCTCAATTCCCACTGCGAACCACATGAGAGGATGAGCGACGAACAATTGTTGCCATGCTTTCTCATCAGATTTGCGAACCCAAAGCTACATGACCACTTTATGGTTATGAATCCCACTTCTTGCAAACTTTGCAACAAAGTAGCCATTTGTATGAGTGATAATATGATGGATAAGGACATCAAGGACAAAACTACAACTCTATTCAAGGTATCACAATCGGTAAGGTCTTCTAGTACAAAGCCTGCCAAGAAGGAGGGCAAATAGTCTAAGGGTTTAGATATGGGCCAGTTGGCCTCTAGTCTTGGCCTCTAGTCTAGAGTGAATCAGATGGGTCAGTATTGGAAGCTAGGGACCTCTAAGGAAACACTGAGTAACCCCCACTTATTCCCCAGGAGGGACAATGTTTGGTGTGGGGTATGCAATAGCAATCACCCCTCCAATGAGTGCCCTCATCTTAGGGCAAGGCAAGCCCTCTTCTATGCACATTTCTATAGATGGGGAAACCATGACACCTCGCAATGCCAATTTTTGAAGGTCCTTCCCCAACCGATCTACCAGCCAAGGCACCAATTGGCCATGATGACCCCACCCAACCTGATGAATGCACAAGGAGCCCTATACCCAATCCAGGCAAATATAGGGCACAACATGCTCCATTACCCATACTAGGTCCACAACTATGCCCACCACTTATAACTCCAGTCAACCAAGTATTGGTGGAAGCACTACCTAATGATTGGGAGGAGCCAAAATATGATCACAGACCTCCCAAATATGATTGGGAGGAGCCAAAATATGATCACAGACATCCCAACTATCACCCTTATGAGGAGGGAAGTGGCATCATAAGTCACTACCTCTTACATGAGGATCAACATGTCCCAGTGTTCTAGATACTGCTTCTAATGACTACGAGGGCAAGAGACATGAATTCCTAGGTGCAAAGGTCCCAAATCCAATGCTATACATGTCAGGTTCCACACAAGGCAAGTGAATGCCTGTATAAGGGCATAGCGAACCCTCTTATGCCATGTTTTAAATGCCAAGGGATGCATTTTTTAAAGGACTGTCCATATAGGGATCTTACCCTTGTGGTCCTGCCCTCAACAGGTCCCACGCCCTTGTGTGCTAAATGTGGAGTGGAGTGCAAGGATTTTCCCCTAAGGAGACCAGCGGCTGCGACTAAGTATTGAACAAGCTCAAGTAGAAGCAGTGCCCTTGAAGGTCATCACAAGGATGTAGGCAAGGCCCCATAGGCAAGGAAATGAAGAAGCAGGAAAGGGAGGACAGAATGTCCATGTCACAAATTCTCGAGGCACCCCCCACAGACCAAGTCCAAGAAGGTCACTAGGGTGGGCGAAGGCATGAATCAAGTACTTATCACCAAGGTGGTTTAGATGAGGAGATAGCCACCCTCACAACCTCCTCTACCTCCAAACAAGCCCCTTCAAAGGATGATCTGGGTATGCTCCCGTACTTGGATGTAAATAAGCCAATGTGGGCCCAAGGCCTCACATCTCCACCCCCTCATAAGGGAGCATATCCCAACCCAGCCTTCTTAATAGATGCTCAGAACTTGGTGCAAGATTGCTACTAGGAGAAGTTTGAGCATAGGCTTAAGGTCAACAAAGGGTTAGATACCATCCACCCTGATCACCTAACCACTCATAGGGGAGCAAAGGCATGTAGGGTGCCTGAGAGAGTGGGAGAAGAGGAACCTCTTAGCCCCAATAACTCATGGGCTCTAGACTTGATGCAACATATGTTCCAAGAGGACCTAGTGATGTTAAAACTAAGAGAGGAAGGAGACCTTTACGGCTTGGAGGAACCACTATCGGTGGGGAGAGAGACCTCCCAGTAACCTCGTGATATTGCCCGCTTAGTGGACTTCCTCTCCACAGAGGTCAAGATGCCAATTGCATCCTTGCCTGCTAAGGGGGAATCCTACCCTCTGGTGAGACCTCTCAAGCTGGATGAACATGCAATTCTTTGCCCAAGGGCCTACCAACCCCGAAGACAACCAACCATAGGAGGAGAGCCGAAACCTACCCAAGGTTCCCATCAATAAGTTAGGCCAATACTTCGAAGGGGATGACACTAATGCAACTATCCCCATAACCTATTAGAACCAAAAGGTTGATGCCATCCTGGATGGGGGAGAGGGTGTGAGTGTCTGTACCAAAGAATGTTGGGAGAGGTGGGGAAAACCTTCCCTCGAGCAACCCGAATGATGGTAGTAAATCTAGCCACCGATGGCAAAACTGCTGAACCCCTGGGAGGTCTCAAGGGTATTAACATTAAGGTGTTCATCTTCACATACCCCATTTGATTTATGGTCATGGACTTCACCTTAGCAGCCTGGATATGAAGCCATCCTAGGTAGGCCCTTCTTGTGAATGTCCAGACTCGTACATAATTGGCGCATGGACAACATCTATTTACAGCATGAGGAGCAAATTGTGCAAGTGGACTTGTGTACATATAAGGCCCACCCACTCTCAGGACAACTATTTCTCGTGGAATCTGACACAACAGATAGGACCACATCCCTAAAACTGTCCCAAACTTGAGAGAAGGCATCAAGAAGGAAGCAAATGAGTTTTGGTATGCCCCTCTCCCCGAGCCAGAGTTCTCTCAAAATTGGATGTACATTTTGGCAAATATTGACATCCCATAAAGAATAGGATTCCAAATAAAAACCCTAGAGTGTGAAATGTCAAATACGGTGGGACCCCTCAGAATGTTTAACATGCTCAAACCCCATGAGGTGAGCAGGAAAGCAGTGAGAGTCAAATTGGACCTCCATTGGCTAACATATGTCGGGGACACTACTGCTCACCATGAGTGCCATGAAGGAGCCCCCCTTAGATCTAAAGCTCCTAAGTTCCAAAATCCCAAAGGCTCCCACTATTGCCAAGGGGGAAACCACCCAAATGGAGTGGAGGAGGAGGAGGATGAAGAAAGAAGGACCTACAATAGGTACCTTCCCATTATAAGGCCTACACAATAGAGGATCACAAGATCTTATACTAGTAGGCCAAGAGAACCCAGGAAGAAGGGTGCTTCCAAGGATATGACACCCACCCAAGGTTAAGGAAGTAAATGTGGTGCTAGAAGGGGTGGACCCACAACCAGTATACATAGCAGATGACCTCATCCCCAATGAGGAGCATGCCTTAATTGCCCTCCACTAAGAGTACAAGGACTACATGTCTTGGAAGTACACAGATATGAAGGGTGTGCTTGTTGAAGTCGTGCAGCACACTATACCCATGATAGATGATGCCCGACCAGTGAGACAGCGTCCCTATCCTATGAATCCCAAATATGTGCTCATAGTGAGGGAGGATACCCAAAAATCATAGATGGAGTATTCATCTATGAGATAGAGCATATAGACTGGTGTCACCAATTATGATACTTTTGAAGAAGAATGGAAAGATTTGAGTATGTGTAGACTTGAAAAAGGTCAATGCCACCACAAGGCACGGCTACTATCTATTGCCTTTCACTGAAGATGTTCTAGAAAGAGTATCCAAGAAGGAAGCTTACAGCTTCCTAGATGGGTTCTTGGGATATAATTAGGTATCCATCATCCTAGAAGATCAACATAAAACTGCCTTTGCAACCGAGTGGGATGTGTGTATGATTGAAGTGATGAGATTTATACCTACCAATGTGCCCGTCACATTTGCAGCTAATGATTTCTACCTTCAAGGAGTACCTAATGGACTTTGTAGAAGTCTTCTTGGATGATCTGTGCATGAATTTGACATGAGATGATCATCTGAGATACCTGAAGCTAGTCCTTGAGAGATGTAGGTTGTATTGGGGATATCCCTAAATCCTCTCAAGTGTTAATTTTGGGTCAAACATGGTGTGATTCATGGTCACATAGTGTCCAAGAATGGAATCTCCATAGATTACAACAAGATCAAGATCATTCTAGAGTCCCCCCCCCGTGAACGCCAAGGGAGTGCAACGGTTTACATGCCATATGGGCTACTATCAAAGGTTCATCCCGTTAGACTATGCAAACACAACAGCCATTGTACAAGTTGTTAATAGTCTTTGATTGGACTGAGGAATGTCAAAAATCCTTCAAAGCCCTCAATCTATCTTTGGCCATAGCACCAATATTGCGGGCCTCGGACTAGAATCTAATATTCCATGTCCACATAGATGCCTCAAACTTTGCCATCGGATGTGTGTTAGCCCAACCAAGGGAGCACAACTTGGAATACCTGGTGTACTTTGCCAGTTGGAAGTTAAACAATGCTGAGGTTAATTACGCTATAATAGAGAGGGAAGGCTTGGCCATGGTTTACATAGTTAAGAAGTTCAGGAATTACTTGCTAGCCAACAAGTTTGTCTTTTTTCTTGATCATCAAGCATTACTATATCTGGTTAACAAGCCCTACATGACAGGATGCATAACAAGGTGGATGCTAATCCTGACTTCATAGTAGTGGTGCATTAAAAAAAAAACCACATCCTAGCTTACCACCTTTTGAGGATTCCCAATGGGGAAGCTCCAACAAGAGTCAAGGATGACCTCCCAGATGCTCCCCTATTTCTCATTGACCTAATTCCAAAATGGGTAGTCGAAATAGGCCACTACCTAGCAAATGGGTTATCCCTAGACAAAGCCCTCAAGAGGGATAGAGCTAGCAAACTCATTAAAGATGCAGCGCCCTACTAGCTAATTGCAGGCCTACTCTACCACATGGGCAAGGATGGCATCATGTGCAGGTGCGTGTGCAAACATGAATATTGATGTGCTCAAAGAAGCCAGCAGGCAGTCACTTCGTCGGTCGCTGACATTACAACACATAAAGTGTTACAAGTAGGCCTCTAGTGGCCAACTCTCTTCAGAGTTGCATCCAAGTTTATCAAGCAATGCGATCCCTGGAAGAGTGAGAATCCCACATAAAGCGGATATGATGACCCTAATGGGAATATTAATCGATCAGCCTTTTGAGAAATGGCGCATAGATTTTATTGGTCCTATAAGTCTAGCAACTAAAGGAATAGGGGGCAGATACATTATCTTAGCACAGATTATTTCACCGAATGGGTGGAGGGATGATCCATAAGAAAAGCTGATGCGCGGTGCACAACTAAGTTTTTATATGAATGTCATTACATGGTTCGGGTCCCTTGGAATTAGTCACTGATCAAGGAACTCATTTCCTTAATGAAACCATAGTGATCTTGACTAGCGAATTCATGCTCATACATAGAAAATCGATGCCATACTATCCTAGGGCAAATAGCTTGGCCGAGAGCTCAAACAAAATGGCATTGTGCTAGCGGCCCTACCTAGAAATTCCATTAACAATGAGTGCATCAGGACACCCTTTGTCCACAATGCCACTTCAAAAGGGGACAACAACCAAGAAGGACTGTAGCCATGGAAGGCTTTTAGACCCCTCCTTATTCAATGCCAACTCAGGCAATTGCTTCAAAAAACATGCTCGTACGATGCCAATCGCCTCACTAGCAAGAACAAATTCCACTACTCCACAAGTAGAAGTTTCACAAACAATGGATTGTGACAAGGCTCCTAGAAGCCCAAGGCTACTATCAAGACAAGCGATACGTTTGGGTTCCAAAGCTTCCAACAATGCCAAATACACACTCTCAACTCACTGGAACTCATAGGGTAGTGACACAAGACCCTATGCCATCTCTGTAGGCAGTCCAACAAGCACCTACCCTCGAGCGTAGCACAATGGACCATTCTGTGAGCCTAAAGAATATCATGATTCCACATATATTGCAACTCAATGAGAGAGTTTCAGCTCATCAAGGGAGCAACATAAGAACTAACCCCCACCAATGGGGTAGCTACACAAGAACCTCCCTCCAAGTCCATGCGAACCCAATCGGAAGTCAATGTCACACACAGACCTACTCCTTCCGTCAAATCAAGGTTGGGGTACCATAAGAACCTGCCCCCACTATGGGTACAGCCACACAAGAACCCGAATGCCTACTAAATTACACGGCACAGTGGAACAAAAACTGAACAAAGAATAGAGAGTACACAAAAAACTAGAGATGAACAAAATTTTCCTTCAAAACTGATGTAGTACAGATGATGGCTCCGTCCACCCATGCGCTCCCATAGTGGAGCTTAGATGGCGATCTAGACAGATACTAGGCAAAGAGCTACTAGCTGAAAGATCTCTGCTGGAAGATCTAATCTCGTACAATGGACTGGGGAGGTCGCCTCTTTATAGTTATGAGGGTGGTATTTGGATCAACATAGTCGGTGGAACCGACCAGTCAACCTAGTTGATGAAGCCGACTAGTCAACCTAGTCGATGGAACTAAATAGTCATCCATGGAATATTCCCTATACCATCGCCTCGGGGACACTCACCCCCGAACCCCCACTAGGGGGGCCACTGGCCCCCCTGGGACCCCCCAGCTGGGGGCCAGCTGGACCCCAGGCCCCAGCAAGAATAAGGGGCTCCCACACAATCACCTTTCTACCATTAACTGTCTCATTGATAAACCTTATATGACATGCAAGTCAAGATCCATCCAGTGTCCCGGGCTCACACATGGCTTCTCCTCATATGGGGACCTTACAACTTGAGCACCTTAGACCACTGGTGGTTACCAGGAAGGTGGGGCATTGAGCATATCTAACACCCCCCTCAATGTCCACTCGTAGGTGAACTACCTTCTCGGCCCAATGCCGAGTCTCTGAAGATGACCTTGAAGCTTATCCTTCCCGAGTGCCTTGGTGAAGATATCTGCTCCATTTTGCTCTGTTGGATAGTAGACCAATTCCACTATCTCGTCCTTGATCAAATCACACACATAGTGATACTGAATCTCTATATGTTTTGTGCATGCATGAAACACTAGATTTTTAGCAATGGCCATGCAACTTTGATTGTCGCACCTCAGCATAGTTGCCTCCTCCTCTTGCACTCCCATGTGCCATAAGATCCTCCTCAACCACAGTGCTTCACAAGTAGCAAAACATGCTGCCTTGTACTCAGCCTCGATAGAAGACAATGCCACAGTTGGTTGTTTCTTATTGATCCAAGAGAAGATACCTAAACCTAAAGAGAAACAATGTCCAGAAACTGATTTCATAGAATCAACCTCTCCAACCCAATCTGAGTCACAATGACCATCCAAGGAAGTGTCCGTACCATAAGTGATGCCATAATTAAGAGTGCCCTTCACATACCTGAGCACCCGCATCCTTGCATTCCAATGATTCTCCTGAGGCTTATTGGAGAACCTACTCAAAATGCCAACATCAAAATTGATGTCTAGTCTGGTGTTGCACAAATAGATGAGACTGCCGACCAACTTCTTGACAAAATATGAAGAGGGGAGAGGAGAAGAGTGGAGATGAGGAGAGAGGGCACAGCTAGAGAGCACACCACAAATGACTAACTGTACACTAGAATTAGTTGAAAAAATAGAATATATACAAACCCTTTTAGGGTTAGGGTTAGGGGATCTAACCCTTTCCTTTATAGCACTCTATAAGGTTAGTGCTATGCACATATGATCACGTGATGGTGCTATGCACACATGATCACATGATGTTGAGCGTGAACTCTCAACACCTTCCCTCAAGATCAACATCATGAAGTAGGCCTTCCCTCAAGATGATGATTCTGGGGAATCGAAGAAGGACTGAGCATTACATTCCATCACACCCCTTTAATGGGAATGTCCTTCCTCTGCATCAAACCAAGAGCTAGTCGGTGTTTCTCGAATAGCTCTTTACCGAGTGGTTTGGTAAAGATGTCTGCAACATTCTCTTTGCTATCACAATGCTGCAGTGTGATGTCACCAAGTAACACTCTTTCTCTGATGAAGTGCTCTCTGACATCAATGTGCTTTGTCCTGGAGTGATATACTGGATTTTTGGCCAATGCTTGAGCCAATTGATTATCACAGTATATTGTTGTTGGCTTTGACTCATCAAAGTAATCTGTTTCTGATAATAGTCTTCTGAGCCATATAGCCTCACATGCACCTGTAGTGAGTGCCCTATATTCTGCTTCAGTCGAAGACAAAGAAACAGTTGGCTGTTTGTTTGTTGACAGCCATGATATAGCACCTTGACCAAGGAAAAATGCATATCCCTGTGTCGATCTCCTGGTCTCATGATCTCCAGCATAGTCACTGTCACAGTATCCATGCAACCGTGGATGACTTCCTCTGTATTCTATCCCAAACTGTCTTGTACCTCTGATGTATCTCAAGACTCTTTTGGCTGCATTCCAGTGAGACTGGATTTGCCATAAACTGTGCTAGTGAGCTTACTGCATAACAAATATCTGGCCATGTGATTGTCAGATATATGAGAGATCCAATGAGCTGCCTGTAGTATCTGTCATTGACTGTAGGCTTTTCTGAATCTTTAGTAAGTTTCAAACTCTGTTCCATGGGAGTGGCTGCAATCTTGCAATCTGCCATATGAAACTTCTTCAGGAGACTGTCAACATACTTGAGCTGACTCATGAATGTGCTATCTGAATCTCTCCAGAACTCAATTCCAAGACAATAGTGCATAAGTCCAAGATCTTTCATGTCGAACTCTGCAGATAAGTCTTGTTTTAATTTTCTAATGAAGCTATCCTTGCTTCCTGTCACAATCAGATCATCTACGTACAAAAGTGCAATAGTAATGTCTTCCCCTTGAACTTTGTAGTAGAGAGTATGATCTGCATTGGACTTCATGTATCCCAGATCAGCAAAATACTTGTCAATTCTGCTGTACCAACTTTTGGGTGCTTGCTTTAAGCCGTAGAGACTTTTCTTGAGATGGCAAACCTTGTTCTCCTTTCCTGGTTCAACATAACCTGCGGGTTGTTGCATGTAGACTTCCTCGTCTAGATAACCATTGAGAAATGCATTCTTGACATCGAGCTGATACACATTCCATTTGCTGAGTGTCGCTAGTGATATCAAGAACCATATGGAATCCATCTTTGCTACTGGAGCATAAGTCTCATCATAATCTTGGCCATATTGTTGTGCAAATCCTTTTGCAACTAATCTGGCTTTGTATCTCTGAATACTGCCATCTGGATTGTACTTCACTTTGTATACCCATTTGTTGGCTATGGCCTTCTTTCTTGGTGGAAGGTCGCATAATTCCCAAGTGTTATTTTTATACAAAGCGTCCATTTCTTCATTCATAGCAGTTTGCCATTCGGGCTTGTCTACTGCGTCTTCGAAGTACACTGGCTCTTCTGTAGCCATGATGGTAGTCATAAGAGCATAGTTGGTGGTTTCCACCTGAATTGCTTTGCCTTTCTGAGCATATGTCAATCTGGCTGGTGGTCTGCTTTCCCTAGTAGACCGTCTGAGCTGCTGTGGCGCTGCTTGGGGTGTTGCTGGCAATTCTTGCTCTTCTTCATCAACCTGTTCTGTAGATGACTGTGAAGTTGATGCTTCTATCTCCTGTGTAGGTGAGGTTTTCCATTCTGATTCCTCATCGAAGATTACATCTCTGGAGATAATGACTTTGCGGTTGATGGGATCATACAATTTGTATGCTTTGCTTTCTTCACTGTAGCCAACCATGATGCATTTGCGTGACTTCGCATCCAATTTCCTGCGATGATCATCATGTATGTGGGCATATGCTATGCAACCAAATATGCGGAGATGCCCAATGCGTGGCTTGTGTCCAGTGAATGCTTCATAAGGAGTCATACCTTGTATCGGTTCGGTAGGAAGCCGATTAAGCAAATAGTTAGCTGTAGCTATTGCTTCTGCCCAATACTGATTCAGAAGATGCTTTTCACTAAGCATTGCTCTAGCACTGTCTGCTAAAGTCCCATTCTTCCTTTCAGCTCTTGCATTTTGCTGAAGAGTATCTGCACATGTGAATTGTCTTCGAATGCCGTGATTTTTGCAAAAGTTCATGAATGCTGAAGACATGTATTCACCTCCTCTGTCGGATCTCATGACCTTGATCTTTCTGCCTGTCTAGTTTTCTACCATGGCTTTGAATTCTTGAAATCTGGCAAACACTTCAGATTTCTCTTTCAGAAAGTAGACCCAACAATATCTGCTGTAGTCATCGATGAAGGTCAAGTAATAAAGTGAACCATTGATGCTGCGGGTCTGGGCATAACCCCATACATCTGTATGAATCAAATCAAGAATACCTCGTGCACGAGAGGTACTTCTGACAAAGTTGGTTCACTTTTGTTTGCCGAAGCAGCATGCTTCACAAACCTTTCCAAGAAACTGTAGCTTCGGAATCCCAATTGCCATATTTTGATTCCTGAGATCTAACAAGTACTTGAAGTTGACATGACCATATCTCTTGTGCCATTTTGCAGATAGTGGCATCTGTTGCATTTGAGCTGACATGGCATGCTTATCTGGTACTATAGCTAGCATCCTGTATAAGCGTCCTTCCTTGACACCTTTTGCTACTAGCTGACCTCTTTTGGATTTGTCTCTGATAGTGCATTCATCACCGTCGAATATGACTTTGTAGTTGTGTTCCGTCATTTGACCTACTGACAAAAGGTTCTTGCTGAGCTTCGGAACATAGAGCACATCTTTGACTAATCCTTTTGTACTAGTGAAATTGTTCATAGGGATAACACCTGTCCCTTGAACCGGATTCGGTGTATTGTCTGCTGTGTAGATGACATTCTTTTGACCTTCTAATGGCTTCATTTCCGTGAACCATTCCTGATGATTTGTCATATGAGATGATGCACCGCTATCGATGTACCAAGGATCCTGTTCCACTTGGTCGACTTGATAGCTGAAATCCTCTTTGGGATTGAAATCAGTGTCTAGGTGCATTGTATCAGTCTGATGCAATTGCTCACTTGCAAGAAACATATTTCCATGTTCATTTGCAAAATGACTGTGACTAGAATGTCCACCACGATGATTTCCTCTTCCTCGGGAATTCCCTCGTCGATTACTGCTGGATTGACCGCCTTGGTCATACTGCTTCTTGCGGCAATCTCTTTCATAGTGTCCAAACTTGTGACAGTAGTTGCACTGGATGTTTGACACATTGGTGGATGCATTCCCTCGTCCTTGAAATCTTCCTCGGTTGGAATGATTTCCTCTTTGCTGATTTTGATGTTGCTGAGGATGATGCTGGTGCTGATGCTGATTCTGACTTTGATTTTGTTGATGATGACCACTTTTCTGGTATGATCTACCTCTGTTTTTGCCTTTTCCTCTGCTTCTGTCTGAAGCTGTGAATGCCTGATCATTAGAATGACCTTTACGTGCTTGAATGGCCTGAGTCCTGAGTTCTTCACCAAGTAGAACTGACTGAAGTTCTTCCAGTGTTGGAATTTTCCGTTGGATGGCAATACTCTGGACTAGATTCTCATATCCTTCTCCTAGTCCATTCAGGATTACTTGAACCATTTCTGCGGGATTCATAGTCTCTCCTGCTGCTGCAAGTTGATTGTTGTAGCTTTGATGCGGAGTACATAAGCATGACCAGTTTCATTGCTATTGCGGAAACTCTGGTTGATCTGGTTTCTTAGGGTGAGAATCTTGGATGTGTTCTTGGACTCGTAGAGAGCTGCGAACATATCCCATGCTTCTTTTGATGTCTTGACTATGTTGAGCTGTCCTAGCATGACATCTTGCACATTCTGCTTGATCAGGTGATAGGCATACTTGTCTTTCTTATCCCATTCTGCTTGAGCTTGGGCAATGGCAGGATCTGCTACTGGTGCGAAAACTGTTTGTGTAGATGTAGATCCCGATGTAGATCCCGTTGCTGGTGCTGTGACAACAGATGGAGTAGAGCTACTGGTGGCTGGATCGGCCAATGGTCTAGGTATAGATCCATCAACATACTCCCATTTGTCCTAAAGCACAAGAATGGTCTCCATTCGGTATTTCCATGTACCGTAATTGGAGTTGTCTAACTTAGAAGATGCCTCTAGATTGAGGTTGCTAGTCGACATAGTGCAAACAATGTACTCAAAAAGTGTCCTGGAAAACTCTGTATGAATCAACTGCAAATACACTGAAGATGCCAAGTGAAATCTCTGTACCGTCGGTGAAGATAGAATTGCAATATATAAGATCTGATCTGTGTTACAAGGCTTGTGGCAATGATGCCGGGAATAGCCAAGAGGCTTTACAAGGCTAAAAATGATGTGCACGATGCCGTGAGATAGCCAAATAGGCTTTACAATGGTGGCATGTGTGTGTGAAATCAAGTGCTATCTGCCCACTGAATCAATCTGCAATGCCTCTGAACTCTGAAGTCTGCTCACTGAACTGATGAACGTAAGGTTTCAGGTAATGTAATGATGTGAAATTGGATGTGAGCGTATGGACTGACTCCTAGTAGGTACTAGTCAGGAATTTCGAGCATGGCTTAGATTGGCAACTTGGGGAAATTCAAAGCGTCCCCTCTATGGCGATCTAGTCTACTCTGATCTAGATCTAAACCAACCGTCGATCGATGAAAGAACAACAAATAATTCCTTTTCTTTTGTTCTTTTTAAGTGCTGGGTCAGATGCGTCGATGTAGAGGCAAATGTGCGTGAAGGAAGTGGTTTTGTCAGCGAGGCTCAAATGTGAGTGTAACTTGCACCGAAGTGTGCGCGTGATGTGATGAGCACGTAGAGCACGAAAAAACGAGCGACTTTCCTTTTTGGAGCACCCTCAAATTCTTCCTGGATCAAGAGATACGACTTGATCTAGGTGGAGGGGCAAAAGGAGTGCAAATGGTGCTCAATGATGATGTGTCACTGTGAGTCACATGCAGTGATGATGTGGCACTGTGCTTAGCAAGAGGTGTGCCAGTGAAGCTCTATGCTGAGGTGGCAGGAGTGTGCACATGCAGTGTGTGCACAGTGTGCCTGGCAAGGGATTGTGCCTGCAGGGGTCAGTGCTGACTGGACTGCTAAGGTGGCAGTGCTGAGGTGGCACAGATGATGTCAGCAGGGTGATGTGGGGAACAACGACCGGAATTGTGTGAAGATTTTGACGGAATCTAAGAAGATTCCATCTGCCTGCGGATTTCCGTCGATGTCGTGCAGAGGGAGTCGTTGGCGGAGGTCGCCTGGGTGCGTAGGAGCTTGTTGTCGGCGGTCGTTTAGAGCTCTGTGAGCTTGCTGCAGTAGTTGCGGTTGGAGCTCACGTTGGAGTAGCCGGTGAGCTTGGCGCTGATCGTCGAAGAGCCTTCGGAGGTGGTTGTGAAGCCGTCGGGTGGCTGTAGAAGGAGTCACTGCTAGTGTGAGCTTTGAGTCCGGAGGGCCGTGGAGGCTGTTGTTCAGTGCTAGAGGTGAGATAGGAGCCGGGGAGCTTGTTTGGCCGAGGCTTGTTGTTGAGCACCCGTGGGCAGCCGCTTGCTGTTGAGCGGGCTAGTCGAGGAGGCCGCTCTCCGATGAACTTGTTGCCCGTCGTTGGGCTGGTCGGAAGATGCGTTGAAGCCCGTGAGGCTGTGTGGAGCTCTATGTAGCCGCCGCTGATAAGCCGCCGTTAGGAGCTTGGCTGGGCGTTGCAAGCTGTAGATGGCGGTAGATGGAGCTCATACATGCCGTGTAGCCTATTGAAGCGTTGTAGAAGTCGTGCAGAGCGTTGGAGCCTTCGGCCGAGTTGGAAGAGCTGTTGTGGGAGAGAGCTGTTTCCGCATGTGCTATCTTGAAGGAGCCGTATGCAAGAGTCGTTGTAGAGGCTGACATAGAGAGCTCGAAGGAGATGTAGTTGTCGAACTCTGCAGGCTGAGGCTTGTTGAAGGATAGAAGTAGAGCTTGAAAAGCTCACTGTGAGCTGAGTTCAAGAGGCTATAGTCTGTGAGTTGATGTACTCGGACGAGACACAGAAGCAATTCTTCACCCACAACCAGAAATTTGTGACCTCAAAGAACCATAGCACGTCACAAAGCTCAGAGCCTTGTCGACTCGAGGAGAACCTCACAGAATGAATCTCTCTCAACTCAAAAGTAAACGAGACAGAGAAGGTTGAACTTTAGTCTCTGAGAAACTGAAATGAACCTCTCAAGCATGAACTCTCGTAACAGAATGGAACATGAATAGAATTCAACGGAAACTCTCTCAAAGAACTCAAGAATCTCTCTCTCCATAGACGGAAATCCTTCTCAATGAGAAGGAAATTTCTCTCTTTCAATGAACGGAAATCCTTCACTCAACGGAAGTGAATGGAATGAAAGACTACTCCAAAGTCCCATTGGCCTTGTACTCTACCTTCCAAACCCACTTGGTGCCAATAACCTTTATGTTAGGTGGTCGATCTACCAGCTCCCAAGTTTCATTCTTCATGATGCTGTCATATTCTACTTGCATAGCATTTCTCCAATATCAATCTGCAAGTGCTTCCTCCAAACTCGTAGGCTCCTTTACTTCTGCAATAATCTCAGCCATCAAGGCCATATTGTCTATGTGAGCAGAAGCCCTCCTTTGCTTCTCGATTCTTGGAGACCGCCTTGGTCCACCATCTACATGTTGCTCAACAGACATAGGCATTTGGTTATCATGGTCATAGAGCTACCTTACCCATCACGACAATGGCATTTCCAGTGGTGTAACAATAGGTTGGTGACTTACACCTTCATCATCTGATATTTCCTCCTCCTTTATAGCTCCTGGGATAGGTCCATATTGAATTACCTCTTTGCTTGATGATATAGTGGAAGAGCTCTTCTCTGCCTGCACTCTGCATGTGGCTACTCCCTGAACACCACATCGCGGCTTGCTATGATCTTTGCCTCTTGGTCATACAACTTATAGGCTTTCTTCTCATCACAATAGCCTAAGAAGATACATTTGGTGCTTTTTGGTTGTAGCTTGTTTCTCTCTTTGTCTGGTACATGCGTAAAGCATTCACACCCAAACGTTCTGAAGTGGGAGATAGATGGCTTCTTACTGCTGTAAGCCTCATGTGATGTTTTACCTTTGAGTGCCTTTGTATAGCTACGATTAAGGATGTAGACTGCAGTATTGAGAGCCTCAGCCCAAAAGTGGTTTGGTAGTCTAGCACCTTTCAACATACACCTCCCCATCTCCACGGTGGTCTACATTTGGTGTTCAACAATTGAATTTTGCTAAGGCATATGTGGTGTCATTGTTTGTCGCTTGATCCCTTTGCTCTTGCAGAAATCTCCAAACTCTGTAGAAACAAACTCACCACCACCATCCGATCTGACTTTCTTCACTTTTCTCCTTGCTTCATTTTCAACAAGCTATAGCCATTCTTTCAATTGCAACTGATAGAAAATTTCTCTTGATTTGTGGAACATACAGCACATTAGATAGTTTCTTAACATCTCCATTTATAGAAACAAATGAAACCGTACTTGTACCCTCAACAGGGCATTTTGCATTATTTCCAACCGTCACAGTGATGGGTTCCTGTAGAGGCTGCATGGAACAATATAGACCCTTCTTGTAGGTCATGTGATGGGAGGCACCACTATCCAACACCCATGAATCAGTGGTTGACGCTTCTTGAACTGAGGAACACTCTTTCTCAATGGCTAGAAATAAATCCAACTCTGCTTCCACTGTGTTAGCTGTCTCTTTCCCCTTATCTGTCTTCTTCTGGGTACCATTCTTTTCATCTACTTTCTTGACCTGGCAATCTGCAATCATAGGCCCTTCTTGTAGTAGAAGCATTCTCCCTGAAACTTCTTCTTGCCGCCCTTCTTCTTTTTTTCACCACTAGTAGAGGACTCACCTTTGGTGGAAGAACTACCTTTGCCTTTCGCAGTGGCAGAGAATGCGTCCTCCCACTTGAGTGTTAAGCACATTTACCAGTCCATCAAACCTTGGTGGACATATCCAGAGACACCGTCGAGCTATCTCTTTGCTAGTCTTTTGTATCCCAACACTAGCCATCTGATCACACAGATTTTTGATTCGGGTTATGAACGCCTCTACTGTCTCTCCTTCATTAAACTTCTCAGCTGTGAGCTGATTCTCCAGGTTCAAGATCCTTGTCTGATTCTACATCTCATACTGACTCTTCAATATATTTCAGGCCACTGTTGCCTTAGATGTATGCTAAATCAAGGTCAAAACACTATCAGTAGTACTTGTAACCAGGGCACATAGAGCATCTGCGTTCTTGCATTTCCAACCTCATAGAAGCTCGGCATTAGGAGGTATCGTACTCCTCGGATTTGTTGGGTCGGGGGTTCCTTGTGGTTCTGGGTCCCCAGTACAATCTCCAAAAGCTCATATGAATCCAGAATAGCAGTAATTTTAAACTTTCACAGAGTGTAGTTCGTACCATCTAGCTTGCCTTCAGTGAAGGCTGGTGGGCAAATCCTCAATGCCTAGATTGTTGGTGCAACAGCAGCTGCTGAGCCGCTTCCTATTGAGCCGCTTCATGTTGCCATCACTCCATATGCTATTGAAGCCCTCGCCTCTCTTCTATTCTTCAATCCTTAGAGCTGCCTGGGCTCTGATACTATGTTAAATTACACGGTGCAGTGGAATAGAAATTGAACAAAGAATAGAGAGTACACAGCAAACTAGAGATGAATAAAATTTTCCTTCAATACTGATGTAGTACATGTGATGGCCCCGTCCACTCATGCACTCCCACAGTGGAGCTTAGATGGCGATCTAGACAAATACTAGGTGAAGAGCTACTAGCTAGATTCTGATCTGGTACAATGGACTAGGGAGGTTGCCTCTTTATATCTATGAGGGCGGTAGTCGGATCAACATAGTCGGTGGAACCGACCAGTCAACCTAGTCGATGAAGCCGACCAGTCAACCTTGTCGGTGGAACCGACTAGTCATCCATGGAATATTCCCTATATCATCACCTCGAGGGTGTTAGATATCAATGCTCCACTCTCGTGTAACTACGCGGGAACCAGCTAACTCTACTTGTAAGCCCTCCATATGAGGAGAAGGCATTTGAGTAGCTCGGCTATCCGGTAGGTCCTGGTTTGGACACCAGATGGGGGCCATGTGTGGCCTGATGGCTGGACGGCTTTAGATAGAGTTGGCACACCGCCAACTAGGCTACATGCAAGTGCGAGAAGGCATCTCTTGACTGACTGCACTGAGGGTAGACGGTGCATTTCCCGGGGCAACCCACTCTCGGGTTGTGGGGCCCGCCATATACCTAAGAGATCGGTGTATTTTTGTGTGGGTTAAAGGGCATTAGGTCTTCTCTTGTGGAGCAGCCCCTGTGGGTTCTTTACAAATTCCTTGAGGATATTACAAACATGATGATCCACAAGGGGTCTACAAACATAGTCAATTGGTGCTTGAAAGTAGTCTTCTAGAGAAATAGAGAATCCTTCCATTTTGAAAGGATAGCACTTTGAAGAACTTTCTCCCCCAACTCCTTGCTCCATTTCAACTATTGAATACTCTTCTAATGGACCTATTCTTACTAGTAGGGCATCCTCACTATCTTTCCAAATTGTGAATTTAACAACTTCATCAGTACCACTTTCCCCATGTACTTGTTTATGCTCAGATGTGTCCCTTGGCATAGTGAGCAGCTCTCTCGCTTAATTAAAACCCTCAACGAGCATATTGGATAAGTATTATCATCAAACACAAAATTCCATCCCAATTTCTCCATTGAATCTTTTTGGTTCTTTTGGTGTTTTGATTCATCATATGAAAGAGGTGATAGAGGCGATAGATGTTTGAGCCTAGTCTAACAAAGATGGCATCACCTCCTTCCATATTCACCATTCCCTTTTCTACTGCAATCACTACGCCTATATCTTTAAAGTTTGGAGTGTTTTCCCTTCTCACAAACAAATGGACTTTTTAAAATGGTCTAGCATTTTCACTATAATACCTATCCATGCACCAAGCCCATTCTGCATCTTTGCATCCCTTGAATATTTGGTCAGAAACCTTAGTCTTTTTGCTAGTTGTGTCTACACCACTAGTACTCATACTTGGTCACTTGACTTCGGCACCCTTCTTGCTCAACATCTCAATGCTCTTGCTTTCCATTATGTGATTTAAAGCACAATGTCAAAACAACTAGACCATAACACAAATGTAAATCCTATGTCACAGCATGAATATGCACAATTGTTTTCATCTTTTGTGGACAATGTTGAAAAGACATAGATTATAATTAATTCACAAATATTTTAAGATTAGCTTTTCATCCTACAAACAGAGCTTGGAATCGTAGGATGAAAGGCAAAGGCTAGGCAATTCATCCTCCACTAAGATTGGTTTTGAAACAAATATAGATGGAACCAAAGAATGAAGGGCTAAGGCTTAGATTTTTATAATTCACCAAGATAAAATTTGAAAAGCCTTAGCCCTTCATTCTCGGTTCCCATCAAAATTGATTTCAAAACCAATCTTATTATAGGTTATCATTCTCCATCAATATTGGTTTTAAAATGGATATTGATGGAGGATGAGGCTTAGACTTTCATCCAAAATTAATGTTTAATCTAGATCCAATTTTAAATTGATCTTAATGAAATTGCAATATAAAAGGCAAAGCCTTTGCCTTTCATCCTTCGATTCCACCAAGTTTGGTTTTCAAACCAATCTCGATGAAGGATAAAGGCTAAATTTTTGGGTTTCATTCCTAGCTCCGCTAACGTTGGCTTTTAAACCAATCTAAAGTGAGTATGAAAGGCTAAGGCTTAGCCTCCTTTGCCTTTCATCCCCCCCTTCCACCAATATCAGTTTACAAACCATACTTGGTTTTGGATGGATCCCCCTCACTCAACCAAATTTGGTATTAAAACCAATCTTGATGGAGGAGGAAAGGAGAAAGAGGATGAAGGGCTCTCCCTCACTCTCTTTCCCTTCCAAGAAGATGAAGGGCAAGAAGATCGGTTTATGGAAGGATCAAGGCTTATGGAGGATGAGGGACCTTATCCTATCATCCTTGACCAAAATCAATTTTAAAATCAATATCGATAAAGGATGAAAGGGATAAGAGGATGAGGTGCCTAAGTCCCTTGAATCTCTCTCTCTCTCTCTCTCTCTCTCTCTCTCTCTCTCTCTCTCTCTCTCTCTCTCTCTCTCTCCCCCTCCCCCTCACTCCCTCCCTCCCTCCCTCCCTCATCCCTTCTCTCTCTCTCTCTCTCTCTCTCTCTCTCTCTCTCTCTCTCTCTCTCTCTCTCTCTCTCTCTCTCTCTCTCTCTCTCTCTCTCTCTCTCTCTCTCTCTCTCTCTCTCTCTCACACACACATGGTAGAGGGGGGGGGGGACATGGTAGGATAGGATAGAATCTAAGGTCAATTTAGCCTTAGGTTAATGCTCTCTAACTATAGCTAGTCATTCATATATATATATATATATATATGTATATATACATATACATATACATACATACATACATACATACATACATATATATATAACCTTGATTAGTTACTCTAACCAAATTAGGTTCACTTTCCTTAAGACTGAGGTCTCTTTACACAAAATCTTAAAGTCTAAACTATGTTCACCACACAAAGACATAAAGAGACCTTAATTTCAACCTTACATTAATGAGCCACCATAACTTAGTTGACCACCAAATTGAATGTTGTTTTAAACAAATGTCACACACAAAAACACCACACTCTATGGAAATTTTCAGCCCATCACATGCCATTTTGATGATCAAAAATTCAACTAATTCATACCCTTGTGTGGGCTCTTTTTGCACTACTCTACAAATAAAATTTTCCCACGAGTTCTGATTCATGTCTCGTCTACACCAATAAGTTCTTGCTCTCAAGGAAAACGACCTTAGGTGCATTACATAGCACACTAGTTCCTATTATACTGACACAACTTTGACCCACCTTGACACATATTTTGTGAACAAAATAAGGTCCCATCAAGTTCAAGACCTGCGGATTCTGTTGTCCCTTCAATTTCATAGCACCTGTGTATGCAACTATGATCTAACAGGTGTCTACAACAACCATTTCCCTTGTATCTTCTATCCACAATCAACACAATCTATATGTCCCATGTTTTCCACAACATGGTTGATTGCCATCATGATGATGGTGAACTTGAGCTTGAAGAAGATGTAGATTATTTATTTAATCTTTATAACCTTCGTGATCAACAACAAAATAATCAAGGAATTCTACCTCTTGGCAAGGTTGAACTACCAAAATACAATGGGCATGGCAACCCAAAACATCTCTCCAAGACTTGTTGCAACTTGTAGAGCTAGAGGGGATCAATCTAATGACACTAAGATTGGTTTTGAAATGAATATTGATGGAACCTCAGAATGAAGGGCTAAGGCTTAGATTTTTATAATTCACCTGAAAATTCTTAGCCCTTCATTCATGGTTCCCATCAAAATTGATTTCAAAACCAATCTTATTATAGGATATCATTCTCCATCAAGATTGTTTTTAAAATGGATATTGATGGAGGATGAGAATTACCCTTTCATACAAAATTAGTGTTTAATCTAGATCAGGTTTTAAATCGATCTTAATGATATTGCAAAATGCAAGGCAAAGCCTTTTCCTTTCATCCTTCGATTCTACCAAGATTGGTTTTCAAACCAATCTCGATGAAGGATAAAGGTTAAATTTTTTGGTTTCATTCCTAGCTCTACTAACATTGGCTTTTAAACCAATCTAAAGGTTGTATGAAAGGCTAAGGCTTAGTCTCCGTTGCCTTTCATCCCCCCTTCCACCAAGATCAGTTTAAAAACCATACTCGGTTTTGGATGGATCCCCCTCACTTGACCAAGTTTGGTATTAAAATCAATCTCGATGAAGGAGGAAAGGAGAAAGAGGATGAGGGGCCTTAGCAATCCATTTCTGTCTGCCCATCTTCTTGGAAGGGAGAGAGAGTGAGGGAGAGGGATGGGCAGAGAGAAATGGATTGCTAAGGCCCCTAAAACCGATCTTCTTGTGTGGAGGATCAAGGCTTCTGGAGGATGAGGGACCTTATCCTATCATCCTCGACCAAGATTAGTTTTAAAATCGATATCGATAAAGGATGAAAGGGATAAGAGGATGAGGTGCCTGAGTCCCTTGAATCTCTCTCTCTCTCTCTCTCCCTCTCTCTCTCTCTCTCTCTCTCTCTCTCTCTCTCTCTCTCTCTCTCCCTCTCTCTCTCTCTCTCCCTCCTGCCCTCCCTTCCTCACTCCCTCCCTCCCTCCCTCGCCCCTTCTCTCTCTCTCTCTCTCTCTCTCTCTCTCTCTCTCTCTCTCTCTCTCTCTCTCTCTCTCTCTCTCTCTCTCTCTCTCACACACACACACACATGGTAGAGCAAGGGGGGGGGTGACATGGTAGGATAGGATAGAATCTAAGCTCAATTTAGCCTTAGGTTAATGCTCTCGAACTATAGCTAGCCATTCATATATATATATATAACCTTGATTAGTTACTCTAACCAAATTAGGTTCACTTTCCTTAAGACTGAGGTCTCTTTACACAAAACCTTAAAGTCTAAACTCTGTTCACCATACAAAGACATAAAGAGACCTTAATTTCAACCTTACATTAATGAGCCACCATAACTTAGTTGACGACCAAATCGAATGCCGTTTTAAACAAATGTCACACACAAAAACACCACACTCTATGGAAATTTTCAGCCCATCACATGCTATTTTGATGATCAAAAAAATCGACTAATTCATACCCTTTTGTGGGCTCTTTTTGCACTACTCTACAAATAAAATTTTCCCACGAGCTCTGATTCATGTCTCGTCTACACCAATAAGTTCTTGCTCTCAAGGAAAACAACCTTAGGTGCATTACATAGCACACTGGTTCCTATTATACTGACACAACTCTGACCCACCTTGACACATATTTTGTGAACAAAATAAGCTCCCATCAAGTTCAAGACCTGTGGATTATGTTGTCCCTTCAATTTCACAGCACCTGGTTATGTAACTACGATCTAACAGGTGTCTACAACAACCATTTTCCTTGTATCTTCTATCCACAATCAACACAATCTATATGTCCCATGTTTTCCACAACATGGTCGATTGCCATCATGATGATGGTGAACTTGAGCTTGAAGAAGATGTAGATTATTTATTTAATCTTTATAACCTTCATGATCAACAACATAATAATCAAGGAATTCTACCTCTTGGCAAGGTTGAACTACCAAAATACAATGGGCATGGTGACCCAGAACATCTCTCCAAGACTTGTTGCAGCTTGTAGAGCTAGACAGGATCAATCTAATGACACTAAGATTGGTTTTGAAACGAATATTGATGGAACCTGAGAATGAAGGGCTAAGTCTTAGATTTTTATAATTCACCAAGATAAATTTTGAAAAGCCTTAGCCCTTCATTCTTAGTTCCCAGCAAAATTGATTTCAAAACCAATCTTATTATAGGATATCATTCTCCATCAAGATTGGTTTTAAAATGGATATTGATGGAGGATGAGGCTTACCCTTTCATTCAAAATTAGTGTTTAATCTAGATGAGGCTTTAAATCAATCTTAATGAAATTGCAAAATGCAAGGCAAAGCCTTTTCCTTTCATCCTTCGATTCCACCAAGATTGGTTTTCAAACAGGGGTTTCCATTTTCCGAGCAAAAACCCCCCAGCGATGAGCGGACTAAAGGTAGGAGGGGTCAAAATATATAGGCTCAAGTCATTTTTGGGGAGCAAAAAAATCCAAATTATTTCAAGGAATATGTAAGCAAATATGAAATACTAATAAATAGATATAGATATAAATATACCTTTATATAATATACATATATAATGTCCAAGTGGTGACTTATTTTATCACTTTCAAAAATCTTTTCTTTTCCTTTCACCATTGGTTGGATCATGAAATTTTGAGCAAATATCCTCTTTATAGTTCCTCAGAATGACCTAAGAAAATAATATAATACTTTTTTAATAGACCCTCTAAGTATATTTTTCCAGAGGAATATGGTTTGAAGAGCTTGCGCCCCAACCCTATTCCGCCGGCAGAATACCCTTGGAGAGCCTACGTAGAAGGGGTCATAACTTTTGCTCCTTATCTCAAATTGAGGAGCTGTAAAAAGGAAAAATGTTCAAAATTTCATGATCTATGCAATGGTAGGCTACTTTTGATAGTTATAAAAGATAAAAAGTAAAAATTCCAAGATGTATATGAGAGTTACAACTTCTCCCTAATCCATATTATGGTAGGAAGGAGTTCAATAGAGACCACATTTCCTTAAAAGTACTTAGGTTTGGAGAATTGGGAATATTTTCAAACTTCGTTCCTTGCCTTCCCATATTTGATAATGTATTAGAGATTAATTTATGATCAATTATAATGGCCTCAAGTATGAGGTTTCCAATATCTTTTTCCTACTCATCCAAGGAATATGGTATACATTGTTATATGAGAGCTTCAAATATGGGATTGCTAAAGATTAGGGAAACTCTTTTAAATTGATTTAATTACCATAAACATTAAAAGAGAGTATGGTAGGGAGGTATTTATAGGAGTTTCTAAAGTGTTCACTATTTGTTCATATATAGATGATGTTCTCTAAAATGAGGGTTATAATGAAAAATAAGTAAGTATATAATTCCATAAATGAGAAATTAAGAAAGAATTGTATATTCCTTTGAGAAATATACAAGCATGGTTGGTGTCAAAAATTATTGCTCTGACTTTTTTGCTCGTAGGTTTTTGCTCGGAAAGTGTGCACATCCGTTTTCAAACCAATCTCGATCAAGGATAAAGGTTAAATTTTTGGGTTTCATTTCTAGCTCTACTAACATTGGATTTTAAAATTCTAAAGTGACTATAAAAGGCTAAGGCTTAGCCTCCTTTGCCTTTCATCCCCCCCTTCCACCACGATTAGTTTAAAAACCATACTCAGTTTTGGATGGATCCCCCCTCACTCGACCAAGTTTGGTATTAAAACCAATCTCAATGAAGGAGGAAAGGAGAAAGAGGATGAGGGGCCTTAGCAATCCATTCCTCTCTGCCCATCTTCTTGGAAGGGAGAGAGAGCGAGGGAGAGGGATGGGCAGAGAGGAATGGATTGCTAAGGTCCCTAAAACCGATCTTCTTGTGTGGAGGATCAAGGCTTATGGAGGATGAGGGGCCTTATCCTATCATCCTCGACCAAGATCAGTTTTAAAATCGATATCGATAAAGGATGAAAGGGATAAGAGGATGAGGTGCCTGAGTCCCTTGAATCTCTCTCTCTCTCTCTCTCTCTCTCTCTCTCTCTCTCTCTCTCTCTCTCTCTCCCTCTCTCTCTCCCTCACTCCCTCACTCCCTCCCTCCCTCCCTCCCTCGCCCCCCCTCTCTCTCTCTCTCTCTCTCTCTCTCTCTCTCTCTCACACACACATACACACACACACACACACATGGTAGAGGCCGGGGGGGGAGACATGGTAGGATAGGATAGAATCTAAGCTCAATTTAGCCTTAGGTTAATGCTCTCGAACTATAGCTAGTCATTCATATATATATATATATATATATATATATATATAACCTTGATTAGTTACTCTAACCAAATTAGGTTCACTTTCCTTAAGACTGAGGTCTCTTTACACAAAACCTTAAAGTCTAAACTCTGTTCACCACATACAGACATAAAGAGACCTTAATTTCAACCTTACATTAATGAGCCACCATAACTTAGTTGACCACCAAATTGAATGCCGTTTCAAACAAATGTCACACACAAAAACACCACACTTTATGGAAATTTTCAGCCCATCACATGCCATTTTGATGATCCAAAAAATCGACTAATTCATACCCTTGTGTGGGCTCTTTTTGCACTACTTTACAAATAAATTTTCCCACGAGCTTTGATTCATGTCTCATCTACACCAAGAAGTTCTTGCTCTCAAGGAAAACAACCTTAGGTACATTACATAGCACACTGGTTCCTATTATATTGACACAACTTTGACCCACCTTGACACATATTTTGTGAACAAAATAAGCTCCCATCAAGTTCAAGACCTACAGATTATGTTGTCCCTTCCATTTCACAGCACCTATGTATGCAACTATGATCTAACAGGTCTCTACAACAACCATTTCCCTTGTATCTTCTATCCACAATCAACACAATCTATATGTCCCATGTTTTCCACAACATGGTCGATTGCCATCATGATGATGGTGAACTTGAGCTTGAAGAAGATGTAGATTATTTATTTAATCTTTATAACCTTCATGATCAACAACATAATAACCAAGGAATTCTACCTCTTGGCAAGGTTGAACTACCAAAATACAATGGGCATGGTGACCCAGAACATCTCTCCAAGACTTGTTGCAACTTGTAGAGCTAGAGGGGATCAATCTAATGACACTAAGATTGGTTTTGAAACAAATATTGATGGAACCTGAGAATGAAGGGCTAAGGCTTATATTTTTATAATTCACCAAGATAAAATTTTAAAAGCCTTAGCCCTTCATTCTTGGTTCCTATCAAAATTGATTTCAAAACCAATCTTATTATAGGATATCATTCTCCATCAAGATTGGTTTTAAAATGGACATTGATGGAGGATGAGGCTTACCCTTTCATCCAAAATTAGTGTTTAATCTAGATCAGGTTTTAAATCGATCTTAATGAAATTGCAAAATGCAAGGCAAAGCCTTTTCCTTTCATCCTTTGATTCCACCAAGATTGGTTTTTAAACCAATCTCGATCAAGGATAAAAGTTAGATTTTTGGGTTTCGTTCCTAGCTCTACTTGTTAGATATCAATGCTTCACTCTCGTGTAACTATGCAGGAACCAACTAACTCTACTTGTAAGCCCCCCATATGAGGAGAAGGCATTTGAGTAGCTCAGTTATCCGGTAGGTTCTGGTTTGGACACCAGATGGGGGCCATGTGTGGCTTGATGGCTGGACATCTTCAAATAGAGTTGGCACACTGGCAACTAGGCTACATGCAAGTGCAGGAAGGCATCCCATGACTGACCGCACTAAGGGTAGACGGAGCATTTCTCGGGGTAGCCCACACTCTCGGGTTGCAAGGCCCACTATTTGGAGCCCCAGATGATCCCAGATAGCTCTGCAAATAGTGACCATAGGTTAGTTGCTCTATTTTACGCCACGGTTCTATCGTGTGGTCAGTGGCCTATTTCGAGACCGACCCCTAGTTGGCCGTTTTGGGCGGACTAGGTCAGTCACCCAATTGGGTCTAACCAACTATGACTGGTGGCTATATAAAAGTAAGCTCGTGAAGCCCATATTCATCACTAGCTATAGCAACCCTGATTCCTTAGCATGCAGCCTCCGTCCTCTACTGTTTCTGGCACGCCATCGAAGCTTCTTTCACATGAGCGCACGGCTGGGAGGCAGTGCCATCTATTGTATCAGTTTTATAGTAATCAAATTTTTGATTCTCCATACTATCTACTTTTCTCTCTTGCATACGAGATCTTGTTATCTGTTGAGCACATACGTATTGTTTTCTTACATGGTATCAAAGCTTGGGCTCTAGCAAGAAGATCTGGTAGTGTGTTTCTATTTGCGAGCAGATTGTGAGAGATGGCCTAGCCCGCAAGACTATGAATCCCACCGTTCGATGAAAGCGAAAAGTTGGACGGCACTAACTATCCACTCTAGAAGTTCAAGATGAAGACCATCCTAAGCGCATATGAGCTTTGGGATACTGGTACTAGGGTGGACGTGAAGCCGATTTTGAGACCAAATCTGACCAATGCAGGATAACAGATAGTACCAACTGTGAATGAGATTCTCGCGTGGACAAGAAGAAATGCAGATGTGCTGTGTTCTATTGTCTGCAGTGTAAGTGATTCTATCATGGCATTAATTCAACATGTCACCACAGCGGAGGAGGCATGGACAATCTTGAAAAATTAGTACGAGACCACGAATCAGATGCGGATTCAGAATCTAGAGACTCAACTCGCGAACGAGAAACTGTCTGAGTCTAAAACGGCAGAGAAGTTCATCACCAAGGTGAAGAATCTGCGCGATCAGATGACTGCGATTGGCATCACCATCACTAGCAAGAATCTAGCACGAGGGTGCATACGGATTCTCCCACCAAAGTACGACGGTCTTGTTACGGCGCTGAATACGCAAAATAGAAATCCGCCCCTCAACTTTGAGAATTTCAGCGTGATGCTTTTGGAGGAGGAGATGTGTCAAAAGACGAGGATTGGAGAAGATTCGGCTTTCTCGGCTGGATCAAAGAAAGGTAAGGGTAAGGACTCTGGTAACCCATCTTCTTCTGATGATAAAAAGAGAAAGAAGAAGATCAAGTGCTTCTATTGCAACAAGGCAGGGCACAAGCAGAATGAGTGTCGGAAGAAGATTGCAGATGAGAAGAATAGAGTAAATAAAGAGTCGAGTAACAGCACACAGGTAGTACCAATAGAGTTGTTCGTAGCAATTGAGGAGATTTGCATGGAGGCACTTCATGTTCCTGCAGATGAACCTTGGATTATTGACACTGGTGCATCACGCCACATGACCAGTCGGAAGGATTGGTATACCTCTCTACATCCGGTAGGGAATGACATCCTGGTAGCAGTCAGCAATGATGCAAAATATCTTGCAAAAGGAAAAGGTACAATTGCTCTCAAGTCAGATGGAGTTGTAAAACAGTTGTCCGATGTTCTTTATGTGCCAGATATCAAGAGGAACTTGTTGTCCATTTCTGCGATCACGAATCAGGATCTCAAAGTTCACTTCGATAAGAATGGTGCGCATATTTTGGATCTTCAAGGAAAGGTCGTTGGTAAAGGTACACGGTGCAACAACATCTACGAACTCTCAGCTTTTAGTGCTCAAGCCGATATGAGCAACACTAAGCTGTGGCATGAGAGGTTTGGTCATCTAAACCTTAGTTCTTTAAAGGAGATGCATAAAAGTGGAATGATTGCAAACCTACCAGAAATTACAGATCTGCCCGATGTATGTGAAGCTTGCATGATGGGCAAGCAGCATCGGCAGCCCTTTCCTAAAGAGGCCAGTAGGGCAAACGCTCCTCTAGAGCTCCTTCACATGGACCTCTGTGGAAAGATGGAGACGGAAGCTTGGGTGGTTCCTACTACTTCATGACGTTGATCGACGACTACAGTAGAAGGATATGGATATATTTCCTGAAGACTAAAGATGAGGCTTTTAGTAAGTTCAAAGAATGGCATGTAATGGTTGAGAAAGAAACGGGGAGGAAGGTGAAGAAGTTGAGATCAGACAGAGGTGGAGAGTTCACATCGACTGAATTTGAAAGTTACTACAAAAGTCACGGGATCAAGAGGCAGAAACCCCCGCTAGATACATCACAGCAAAATGGAGTAGCAGAGCACAAGATGCGTGTCATCTGTGAAATGGGCCGAAGTATGATGAAAGGGAAAGATTTGCCAAATACTTTCTAGGCTGAAGCATGTAACACTGCAGTTTACATCGTGAATCATAGCTACACGAAGGCTGTGAATGGGGGATGAGTCCACTGCAAGCCTTTTCTAGTAAGAAAGCTTCAGCTACACATTTCAAAGTTTTTGGATGTGACTGTTTTGTGCATGTCCCTGATGCTAATAGGACCAAATGGGAACCGAACAGCCGGAAGTGTATTTTCTTGGGCTACAGTGAAGAGGCGAAGGGTTACCATCTCTATAATCCTGTTACCAAGAAGGTAATAGTAAGTCGCGATGTGGTCTTCTCAGAACAGCCGCATCAATTGGAGGAGGATGCTTCCTTCCCAAACAACCAGGACCAGGATATCCATCCAGTACAACCACCAACAGCAGACCGAACTCCCCCAACAGTGCTTGGGAGGATTCAAGATAAAGAAGAGGAAGAAGAGCCTATAGAACCACAACGACAATAGCCATTCCCGAAGTGGGTAAAGCAGCTTTTGGACAGCATAGAACCTCCTGCCATTGAGGAGGAACCATCCGAAGACTGCCAGTCCAAGAGATTAGAGGAGTAAAGAAGGGCACAGGAACACTTGGTCAACTACGCTTTGATGACAGAGGTGATCCGTGCTGAAGAACCCAAGTGTCTTGAAGAGGCACATGGTGATGATAGGTGGATGGAGGCTATGCAATTGGAGTATGGGTCCATAATGAAGAACAACACTTGGGACCTTGTGGATTGACCACCAAAACACAAGGTAATCAGCAACAAGTGGGTGTACAAGACCAAGTACAAGTCCGACGGCACGTTGGATAAGTATAAGGCTTGGCTCGTGGCAAAAGGATTCGCATAGTACATGGATTTGATTATCAGGATACTTTTGCTTCCACAGCTCGCCTAACCACAATTCGCAGTGTTTTGGCTTTAGCAGCATAGGAAAGTTGGATCGTGCTTCAGATGGATGTAAAATCCGCCTTTCTGAATGGAGATCTCAAGGAGGAGGTATACATGGAACAACCACCAGGTTTTGTGATCCCCGGTTCAGAAGGTAAAGTCTGTAAACTAAAGAAGGCACTTTACAGGCTGAAACAGGCCCCACGAGCGTGGTACCAGCGGATTGATGCCTACTTTCTGCAAAACGGGTTCAGGAGGAGCCCATCTGATGCAAATTTATATATCTACAGAGAAGGAGGCAGGTGTATGATCGTGGTCCTTTATGTGGACAACCTTGTCATAACAAGGAACCATGAAGAAAAGATCTCAGAGACAAAGCATTTGCTAGGAAGAGAGTTTGAAATGACAAGACCTCGGAGTAATGCATTTCTATTTGAGGATTGAAGTTTGGCAAGAGCCAAAACAGATCTTCATCTCACAGCTAAAGTATGCTAGAGAGGTACTGAAGGCATTTGGCATGGCTGAGTGCAAGACAGTTGGCACCCCTGTAGAGGTTCACGTGAAGCTCTCAAATGAGGATTCATCACCACTAGTGGACGAAGCAAAGTACAGAAGGCTTGTGGGCAGTTTGATTTACTTGTGCAACACACGACCGAACATCACCTTTGCGACTGGTGTACTAAGCAAGTTTTCCAATAAGCCCCGGGAGAACCATTGGAGGGCAGGGATGCAGGTGCTAAAATACATCAAAGGCACACTTGATTATGGCATCACCTATACCAAGGGCAACATCTTGACCGGATTCTGTGACTCGGATTGGGCACGAGACATGGACAGCAGGAGATCAGTGACAGGTTACTGTTTCTCACTTGGATCTAGAGTTGTGTCATGGGTCAACAAGAAGCAACCCACAGTTGCTCTTTCTTCTACCGAGGCTGAGTACAAATCAGCATGTTTTGCTTCTTGTGAGGCAGTGTGGTTGAGGAGGATTTTAGGGGACATGGGTGCAGTGCAGAACAAGCCTACGCAGTTATCATGTAAGACCGTATTAGATAATTTGGGAAAAACCCAATTCCCAGAATGGCAGTTTTGGAAGAAATTGTAGCTCCCCTCAATGAAAAAATAGGAGAAATATGTGAAAATAGACTAAATAGCCATTCATGAAGTGTGAAATATCAACTACATTCTCAAATAATAAATAGAATATCAGTGTCTAAACTACGTTATCATCAAAAAAATAATAAACTTTGAAACCCATTTGAGTTAGATTCATCTCGTGAGCCATAGTGATGTTCAAAAACACCTTCATAATTCTGGAATTTCCATTGATATTGAGACTCGCTTTTGTTGTGAGCATTCTCATTTGAAAATCTCCAAAACACCGTTTAAAAAATGTAGAGTGTAATTAATAACCATGAGTATTGCAATGAAAACGCAGAGGCTCTTTAACTTAGTAAGATATGTAGTTGATGGAAAATCAAGATATGTAGTTGAGGAGAATGAATGCAAGATATGTAGTTAATGGAAAATCAATGGGCAATGACAAGCATTTGATGTAATTTAGGTGGCAATGACAATCATTTATTGTGCACTTTCAATTTTTGGACTGACTATCATTATTGTAAAATGATAACTTTACATGTCATGTTGATTACTCATTGCAAAGTAAAAAAGTACACTTTAGGATGGAAACATAACAACTTGTTGATACACCATTGAAATCCCTGAAATAAATCATGATTCCAAAGAAACTCTCAACCACTAGCAGAGAATGGCAGTAGGATAATGGCAAAAGTGGCAATGCACATGTGAGTTTAGGATTCCTTGTGCATGTTTTCAGGTCATGATATGAGATTGGCATCACTACCATTCTCCACTGGTGGCATTCTCCACAGAGATTGGCACAATTCCATATGATCTCTGCACATGGGAGTTTAGGCTTCTCAATGACATTTCTTAGGGCCTAATAAGAGATTGGCACCACTGCCATTTTTCACTTGTACAAATGTTTACCCTACTATTCTAGGAGGGGTATTCCAGTGATCATAGGAGAGTGGTGTCCGATTCCAATCCACATGTGAGTTTGACGATCTCAGAGATTGACACAATTCCATATGATCTCTACACAACGGAGACAGTGATCACTACATAAAAAGAATGCACATGTGAGTTTAGGATTCCTTGTGCACCACTGCCATTCTCCACTGGTGGCATTCTATAATGGCAAAACTGCCAATCCACATGAGTTTATGATTCCTTGTGCTTGTTTTTAGGTCATGGTATGAGATTGGCACCACTACCATTCTCCACTGTTCGCATTCTCCACAGAGATTAACACAATTCCATATTATCTCTACACAGCGGAGACAGTGAGGACCACTACATAGAAGAATGCACATGTGAGTTTAGGCTTCTCGATGCCATTTCTTAGGGCCTAATAAGAGAGGCCTAATAAGAGATTGGCACCACTACCATTCTCTTGTACAAATGTTCACCCTACTATTCTAGGAGGGGTATTCCAATGATCATAGGCGAGTGGTGTCCGATTCCAATCCACATGTGAGTCTGATGATCTCAGTATCATTATGTAGGTGCCACCATGGGTTTGGCATCACCGCCATTCTCCACTAGTGGTTGTCTAGACAAACTAAACCTAGGGATTGACATTCCAAGGCCTAATAAGAGATTGACACAATTCCATATGATCTCTACACAACGGAGACAGTGATCACTACATAGAAGAATGAGCATGTGAGTTTAGGCTTGTCAATGCCATTTCTTAGGGCCTAATAAGAGATTGGCACCACTGCCATTCTCCACTTGTACAAATGTTCACCCTACTATTCTAGGAGGGGTATTCCAATGATCATAGGAGAGTGGTGTCCGATTCCAATCCACATGTGAGTTTGATGAACTCAGAGATTGACACAATTCCATATGATCTCTACACAGCGGAGACAGTGATCTCTACATAGAAGAATGCACATGTGAGTTTAGGATTCCTTGTGCATGTTTGCAGGTCATGTTATGAGATTGGCACCACTACCATTCTCCACTGGTGGCATTCTCCACAAAGATTGACACAATTCCATATGATCTCCACACAGCGGAGACAGTGTGATCGCTACATAGAAGAATGAGCATGTGAGTTTAGGCTTCTCAATGCCATTTCCAATTCCCAATTCGGGAAAAAACCCAATTCCCAGAATGGCAGTTTTGGAAGAAATTGTAGCTCCCCTCAATGAAAAAACAGGAGAAATATGTGAAAATAGACTAGATAGCCATTCATGAAGTGTGAAATATCAACTACATTCTCAAATAATAAATAGAATATCAGTGTCTAAACTATGTTATCATCAAAAAAATAATAAACTTTGAAACCCATTTGAGTTAGATTCATCTCGTGAGCCATAGTGATGTTCAAAAACACCTTCATAATAGCGAGTCTCTGGAATTTCAACTCTCTCAGTAGAATATTATCATCCTTGTCTTGTACATCAAACGTTGAAGGAAATATGCAATTTGATGGAGGGCTAATGCAAGCCTTGTATGGGGAGTCATCAACGAGGATTGTCCTTCTAGCATCACATCCAAATGCCTTTGAGATTTTTGCTAAGGGTTTGAACATTGCCTCAACACCAACCTTGTCAGGCCTATTTATCCTTGTCTTACTGTAAGTGTAGCATCCTTACTGAGACCATATAACAAAGAAAGGGAGGCTCTCATTTGCATAATTTTGCAGCTTTCCTATCATATCAAGTACGTTATGCTCCATCGCAGTTGACCAGATACCTACATTAAATATTTGTAGCAAGATTTTAAGAAATTATATGCACCCAGGATGAACAACCATATAACTATTTTTGCCATGCATAATAGACGGATGTATTGGAGACTTGAATAGGCAACGACTTAATAACAGGCCATTCAAGTCTAATATGATTGTTAATTGTGGCATATCCAAAGAAATTGTATGTGGATATAGATCCAAATTCTCCTTGAAGTTGCTGGCTTCTGACTCATCCAAATTGTCAGGTGCTATGATTTCATGCATGTTTGCAACAACAATAAGATTATCTAGTTTTGTCCCCAATGTTGAGACAGTACGTTCATCCATGTTCTCTTCTAAGAGTATAGGATTCGTGATATTCCTTGCAATTTTCTCCATTTTTGGGGTTATGTTTTCTTCTATACCTCCTGCATCCATCGCGTAATTGATAGTCCCCATAACTGGTGGTATGTTGTCCTCTACATTTGATGTCTCCACATCCTTCCATGCATCATTGGTCCCTGTGGAAGTTGAGGAATATAGAAATATTTTGATTCTTTAGAGTGTATTCAACAATGTCAAAGCACAAAAGCATATGAAACTAATAAATAACAATAAAGTATGAACATTATCCATCGTCGTTCACTGATTCCATTGTATTTTTGGGGAATGGCAAAAGTGCCAATCTCTCTAAAGGTCAATTGAGAATGCAAATAGTGCAACCTTTCTCTCTGAACTCATAGAGAGAATGGCAATAGTGCCATTCTTCTCTTGGGGTGGTGCTAGTGCCATTTTACATATAAGGTTATGGAGAATGCCACTAGTGCCTTTCTCTATACCCTCATTGGGAGGAGAGAATACTACTAGTGCCTCCCCCATGTCCCAAAAGAAATGTACAATGCATGATCTGAAAGCATAGATACTGTATTACTTTGGTCCAATAGATTTGTAGAAAGCACCCAAATCAAAACTTTGGTAGTATAGTTAATATTATACAATTTTTAATCTCTGTAATGCTTTCAACTAACATAGATTCAAGAAAGGAACATAACAGTATTACCATTTCTACATAACCACAAAGAGAGAATGGCACTAGTGCCATTCTCCATATGAGGTCGCATAAAATGTTAATAGTACCTCTTACGTATAACCCGACATAGGGAGAATGACACTAGGACCATTCCCCATGTCATTATGTCACACAATTTTATCATACCTAATGTTTAATATCTTTAATATGATGAGAGTATGTGCAATCGAGAAAATCCATAAAAGTCATATTATTTTGAAACTGAATACACAAGGCATAAATGAGTAGCTAAAGACCTTGCTCCAAATCTTCCAATGTAATCTTTGGGATAGCTTCAAGATCTGCTTCAGTTAAAGGTCGCAAGTCTTCAATGTGATGCTCACCCTCTTTAATTCCTTCATCGATAGGTGAATCAGCTCTATGTGTCTCAAGAGGCCTCTCAATGCTAGACCAAATCTTAATATGGGGATTATTTGATGCATGTGCCACACACATAGCCTCGACCTCTGTCACCTGTTGGGATGTCTTCACCAGCGATATCACTTTTCTTTTGCTTGACAATGCTTGTAATGCCACACATCCATTAGTAAAGACGTCAACAACAACTTCATGTTCCCTACTACAATAGCACCTGATGCACTCCTTGATGATGCCATGCTTCACAACCGCCTCTTTTCCATACTCATCGCCCTCATCAGAATAAAGAATATTGTCCTCAATTATTGTGTATGGCCTTGTGATTTCTAACATGTGCTCAAATCCATCAAACCCATCATGTGAGCTGACAAATGACAAAAAACAGAAGGTCTCAGACAAACCCTTTTGTGCACTATCCGATTCATGGATAACACCCACAAACCTTCTATGCCAAAATCAAGCCTCTATCATTGCTTCCTTGAGATTTACCATCTCTGTCATTGTCATAAATGATAGCAATACATACTGTGACGGAGTGGCAACGGTCTCCATCAAGCCACAGAGCAACTTTTTGAAGGCAGCCTTATCCCAACACATGCCTTTGGCAGATCCCTCTGAGGTGTCAAGCACACACAAGCTGATTGGAAGTTGTCCCTTGGAGTGACGTGTTAGAAAGCTCTCCCCCTCCATCTCCATGTTCACTTGAATAATTGTCCAAGGAAAACAAGACTGCGATGTAGACTTGTTACCCTCTATTGAACTAATCACCCAATCAACATAGATTGACACAGCTTTTGGGAAATCAGGTGTGGACTTGCCAACTTGCAGCTTCTCTTTGACCCATGAATCATTTGAACCCTTGAAGCTCTGATAAACAATTGAATCAATTTTGAAGTAAGTTGCAAGGGCATCCCATGTTTGATGTTGGGGCGAAGGGTGACGTGAGTTGAACTCCTTGATGAGCGCTTCTTTCAGGGCTCTATCATGCTTAATCTCCATTGCCCGTTGAGACATTTCAATGGAGTCCTTATCTTTGCTTGACTTGACCAAGACTATTTCTTTAGACTCAATCTCTGCTTGAAGTGCACGTACATCTTCGTCTTCCAATCCTAGCAGACACCTCATATATGTTATTGTGGGATTTCGACCCTCAAGATCACCCTACTTCACCAATGTCAAAATCCTAATCCATTGTTCGTAGATGTCATCATCGTATGTGACCATGTGTGTGTCCTTGGTAGCAAAGTTTGCACCCATCGATACGCTTGCAACTCCCACAAAATTCTATATAAAAAAATCAAAATCATCTTAGACATTCTTCTAATCCAAATCATGTAATAGAGATAATAATGACACTAGTGCGATTCTCCCATTACCATGTCAAAAGCATGACTTGGTAACTAGAAGAATGGCACTAGTGCCATTCTCACATCAGGGAATTGACACTACTATCATTTCTTTTACAAAGCCATAAACATTCTTGAAATAAAAAATGCATACAAAACAAAGTTGATTACTTACATCCCAACTTTGTCGATCTTTATGCCCTTTGACAAGGCCTTGGGCTGGTTTCTTTGGTCGTCCGAATGCAATCCACTGTGCCCTTAGGTGTTGTAAGATATCGATATATGGTTGATTTTTCAAAACGGTCTGTGCCTCCATGTTGGCCATTGATGATATCTTACAACTTGCTTCAACTGGTGCATTGACAACAATTCTCGCCTTCCTCCGTGTATAGAAACCTTTTCGTTGATTGAAGGCTTCTCCATGTGATTTAGTTATAAATATCCTTGCAGCATAAATTGAATGTTGCCCTGCGAGAATCCAATAATTATACTCCTTTAACTTTTCCACCTTTATCTCTTCCTTGCACATCGGAGTATTTGTGCCTATGTGGTAAGGCATAAGATATGCACATGTTGTAGGAGGTCGTGCATTCATTGCAAAACTCTTGACCAAGTCACTAACATAGCTGAGGGTCAACATCCTGTACACATATTGGCTTGGTGTTCTAAAGCAATTCATCACTGGGATCAACACCTCAAACTCCAAACCAAATGGGAAGTACTCTACGTACTCCATCAAGCCTGTCATACTTGTGTCCTTCCTTTCCAATTTCTTTTGTAGTGCCTTAAAGTCAACATCTGGCTGGATTTTCTTATACAAGATGATAGTTTCTTCAGATGATTTCTCACCATGTCCTGTTATATGTGTCTCACCACTCCCCGTTGCATCACCTCCACTTCCAGTTCCATCAGTGACTATTCCCGTACCTCCCTGTTTTCCTCCTAAAGTTGTCTCTTTGTCTTTAGCATCCAGTTTATCCCCAATGCTTGTTTTTCCATCTGACCTTATTTCCTTCTCACCTGTTGTTTCCTCCTCACCGGTCTCTCTAGCCTTCTCTTTCAATGTGTTCTGAGACACTTGAGAGCTTGATCCAACAACATCACTTTTCTTGGTTCTTTTCAAAACTTTTCTACTCTTTTTTATATCTTGCTTTATCCCTTTTGTTACCAAATCAAAGCTTTCTAATATCTGTTGGTTGGTATAATTTTCTGGCTCATTAATCCAACCCCTAGATATCATCGTGTCCTCCCCAGTAGCATTCATCCTTGCATGATCAAAACAAGCAGGATCCAATTGATACACATTGCCTCCCAATGTATGAATTTCGAGACAAGGAACGTTGTCTTTCTCGGTATCCTCCATCTCTTGAACTTGTCCAACATCTTCAAAAGTTTTTCCTTGGATGTTCACAAAACAATGCACTTTATGAAGTTTTTGGAGTTCGTTATTGTATATATCCAAAAACCATCCTCTTCCAGAACTAACTCCATCATAAACTGACACCTCTCGAACCTTTCTCTTTCCCTTGCTAGCCATTCTTGCAATGTTCTGTTAACAAAAGAACCAAGGACACAATGAAATGTATAATAGAAAATCATAACTGTAGTAGGAAATATTACAACCACAATGCAACTTCTATTAACAAAATAACCAAGGCGAAGCAACTTATATATGCATTATGAAAAACTACACCAACACAGCAAGCAAATATACACAATATCAATCTCCACATAGATTGACACAATTCCATATGATCTCTACACAGTGGAGACAGTGAACACTACATAGAAGAATGCACATGTGAGTTTAGCATTCCTTGTGCATGTTTTCAGGTCATGGTATGAGATTGGCACCACTGCCATTCTCCACTGGTGGCATTCTCCACAGAGATTGACACAAGCTTCTCAATGCCATTTCTTAAGGCCTAATAAGAGATTGGCACCACTGCCATTCTCCACTTGTACACATGTTTACCCTACTATTCTAGGAGGGGTATTCCAATGATCATAGGAGAGTGGTGTCTGATTCCAATCCACATGTGAGCGGAGACAGTGATCACTACATAGAAGAATGCACATGTGAGTTTAGGCTTCTCAATGCCATTTCTTAGGGCCAGCATGAGTTTGGCATCACTGCCATTCTCCGCTAGTGAATATCTAGCCAAACTAAACCTATAGATTGACATTCCACTAATTTTATTGGCCAGAGTAGGATAATGGCAAAAGTGCCAATGCACATGTGAGTTTAGGATTCCTTGTGCATGTTTTCAGGTCATGGTATGAGATTGGCACCGCTGCCATTCTCCACTGGTGGCATTCTTCACAGAGATTGACACAATTCTATATGATCTCTACACAGCGGAGACAGTGATCACTACATAGAAGAATGCACATTACCACTAGCGAAGAATGGCAGTGGGATAATGGAAAAAGTGCCAATGCACATGTGAGTTTAGGATTCCTTGTGCCAATGCACATGTGAGTTTAGGCTTCCCAATGCCATTTCTTAGGGCCTAATAAGAGATTGGCACCACTGCCATTCTCCACTTGTACAAATGTTTACCCTACTATTCTAAGTTTAGGCTTCACAATGCCATTGTCTAGGGCCCAATAAGAGATTGGCACCATTGCCATTCTCCGCTTGTACAAATGTTTACCCTAATATTCTGAGAGGGGTATTCCAAGGATCATAGGATAATGGTGCCCGATTCCAATCCACATGTGAGTTTGAGGATCTCAGTGTCATTATGTAGTTATCTGCATGAGATTGGCATCACTTCCATTCTCCACTGGTGGCAGTCTAGATAAACTAAACTTGTATATTGACATTCCACAAATTTTATTGGTTGTAGTAGTATAATTGCAAAAGTGCCAATGCACATGTGAGTTTAGGATTCCTTGTGCCATTTTTAAGGTCTTGGTATGCTACCATTCTCCACTGGTGGCATTCTCCACAGAGATTGACACAATTCCATATGATATCTATACAGCGGAGACAGTGATCACTACATAGAAGAATGCACATGTGAGTTTGATGATCTCAGTGTCATTATGTATTTGCCAGCATGAGATTGGCATCACTGCCATTCTCCACTAGTGGTAATCTAGACAAACTAAACCTGTAGGTTGACATTCCACTATATTTATTGGTTGTAGTAGGATTATTTATTGGCTGTAGTGTGAGTTTGATGATCTCAGTGTCATCATGTAGTTGCAAGCATGAGATTGGCACCACTGCCATTCTCCGCTAGTAGTAGTCTAGACAGACTCCACTTGTAGGAAGAATGCACATGTGAGTCTGATGATCTCAGAGATTGACACAATTCCATATGAACTCCACACAGCAGAGACAGTGATCACTACATAGAAGAATGCACATGTGAGATTGGCACCACTGCCATTCTCTGCTAGTAGTAGTCTAGACAGACTCCACTTGTAGAAGAATCCACATGTGAGTCTGATGATCTCAGAGATTGACACAATTCCATATGGTCTCTACACAGCGGAGACAGTGATCACTACATAGAAGAATGCACATGTGAGTTTAGGATTCCTTGTGCATGTTTTCAGGTCATGGTATGAGATTGGCACCACTGCCATTCTCCACTGGTGGCATTCTCCACAAAGATTGACACAATTCCATATGATCTCTGCACAGCGGAGACAGTGATCACTACATAGAAGAATGCACATGTGAGTTTAGGCTTCTCAATGCCATTTCTTAGGGCCTAATAAGAGATTGGCACCACTGCCATTCTCCACTTGTACAAATGTTCACCCTACTATTCTAGGAGGGGTATTCCAGTGATCATAGGAGAGTGGTGTCCTATTCCATTCCACATGTGAGTCTGATGATCTCAGAGATTGACACAATTCCATATGATCTCTACATAGCGGAGACAGTGATCACTCCATAGAAGAATGCACATGTGAGTTTAGGATTCCTTGTGCATGTTTTCAGGTCATGGTATGAGATTGGCACCACTGCCATTCTCCACTGGTGGCATTCTCCACAGAGATTGACACAATTTCATATGATCTCTGCACATGTGAGTTTAGGCTTCTCAATGCCATTTCTTAGGGCCTAATAAGAGATTGGCACCACTGCCATTCTCCACTTATACAAATGTTTAGCCTACTATTCTAGGAGGGGTATTCCAGTGATCATAGGAGAGTGGTGTCCTATTCCATTCCACATGTGAGTTTCATGATCTCAGTGTCATCATGTAGTTGCAAGCATGAGATTGGCACCACTGCCATTCTCCGCTAGTAGTAGTCTAGATAGACTGAACCTATAGATTGACATTCCACTAATTTTATTGGCTGCAGTAGGATAATGGCAAAAGTGCCAATGCACATGTGAGTTTAGGATTCCTTGTGCATGTTTTCAGGTCATGGTATGAGATTGCCACCACTGCCATTCTCAACTGGTGGCATTCTCCAAAGAGATTGACACAATTCCATATGATCTCTGCACATGTGAGTTTAGGCTTCTCAATGCCATTTCTTAGGGCCTAATAAGATATTGGCACCACTGCCATTCTCCACTTATACAAATGTTTAGCCTACTATTCTAGGAGGGGTATTCCAGTGATCATAGGAGAGTGGTGTCCTATTCCATTCCACATGTGAGTTTCATGATCTCAGTGTCATCATGTAGTTGCAAGCATGAGATTGGCACCACTGCCATTCTCCGCTAGTAGTAGTCTAGACAGACTGAACCTATAGATTGACATTCCACTAATTTTATTGGCTGCAGTAGGATAATGGCAAAAGTGCCAATGCACATGTGAGTTTAGGATTCCTTGTGCATGTTTTCAGGTCATGGTATGAGATTGGCACCACTGCCATTCTCAACTGGTGGCATTCTCCAAAGAGATTGACACAATTCCATATGATCTCTACACAGTGGAGACAGTGATGACTACATAGAAGGATGCACATGTGATTTTAGGCTTCTCAATGCCATTTCTTAGGCCCTAATAAGAGATTGGCACCACTCCCATTCTCCACTTGCACAAATGTTTACCCTACTATTCTAGGAGGGGTATTCCAATATGCACATGTGAGTTTATGCTTCTCAATGCCATTTATTAGGGCCTAACAAGAGATTGGCACCACTGCCATTCTCCACTTGTACAAATGTCTACCCTACTATTCTAGGAGGGGTATTCCAGTGACCATAGGAGAGTGGTGTCCGATTCCAATCCACATGTGAGTGATGATGATCTCAGAGATTAACACAATTCCATATGATCTCTACACAGCGGAGACAGTGATCACCCCATAGAAGAATGCACATGTGAGTATAGGATTCCTTGTGCATGTTTTCAGGTCATGGTATGAGATTAGCACCACTGCCATTCTCCACTGGTGGCATTCTCCACAGACATTGACACAATTCCTTATGATCCCTACACAGCGGAGACAAGGATCACTACATAGAAGAATGCACATGTGAGTTTAGGCTTCTCAATGCCATTTCTTAGGGCCTAACAAGAGATTGGCACCACTGCCATTCTCCACTTGTACAAATGTTTACCCTACTATTCTAGGAGGGGCATTCCAGTGATCATAGGAGAGTGGTGTCCTATTCCATTCCACATGTGAGTGATGATGATCTCAGAGATTGACACAATTCCATTGGATCTCTACACAGCGGAGACAATGATCACTCCATAGAAGAATGCACATGTGAGTTTAGGATTCCTTGTGCATGTTTTCAGGTCATGGTATGAGATTGGCACCACTGCCATTCTCCACTGGTGGCATTCTCCACAGAGATTGACACAATTCCATATGATCTCTGCACATGTGAGTTTAGGCTTCTCAATGCCATTTCTTAGGGTCTAATAAGAGATTGGCACCACTGCCATTCTCCACTTGTACAAATGTTTAGCCTACTATTCTAGGAGGGGTATTCCAGTGATCATAGTAGAGTGGTGTCCTATTCCATTCCACATGTGAGTTTGATGATCTCAGTGTCATCATGTAGTTGCAAGCATGAGATTGGCACCACTGCCATTCTCCACTAGTAGTAGTCTAGACAGATTGAACCTATAGATTGACATTCCACTAATTTTATTAGCTACAGTAGGATAATGGCAAAAGTGCCAATGCACATGTGAGTTTAGGATTCCTTATGCATGTTTTCAGGTCATGGTATGAGATTGGCACCACTTCCATTCTTAACTGGTGGCATTCTCCAAAAAGATTGACACAATTCCATATGATCTCTACACAGCGGAGACAGTGATGACTACATAGAAGGATGCACATGTGATTTTAGGCTTCTCAATGCCATTTCTTAGGCCCTAATAAGATATTGGCACCACTCCCATTCTCCACTTGCACAAATGTTTACCCTACTATTCTAGGAGGGGTATTCCAATCATCATAAGAGAGTGGTGTCCGATTCCAACCCACATGTGAGTCTGATGATCTCAGTGTCATTATGTAGGTGCCACCATGAGTTTGGCATCACTGCCATTTTCCACTAGTGGTTGTCTAGACAAACTAAACCTATAGATTGACATTCCACTACATAGAAGAATGCACATTACCACTAGCGGAGAATGGCAGTAGGATAATGGCAAAAGTGCCAATGCACATGTGAGATTGGCACCACTGCCATTCTCCACTGGTGGCATTCTCCACATAGATTGACACAATTCCATGTGATCTCTGCACATGTGAATTTAGGCTTCTCAATGCCATTTCTTAGGGCCTAATAAGAGACTGGCACCACTGCCATTCTCCACTTGTACAAATGTTTACCCTACTATTCTAGGAGGGGTATTCCAGTGATCATAGGAGAGTGGTGTCCTATTCCATTCCACATGTGAGTTTGATGATCTCAGTGTCATAGTGTAGTTGCAAGCATGAGATTGGCATCACTGCCATTCTCCGCTAGTGGTAATCTAGACAAACTGAACCTATAGATTGACATTCCACTACATTAAAGGATGCACATTACCACTAGCGGAGAATGGCAGTAGGATAATGGCAAAAGTGCCAATGCACATGTGAGTTTAGGATTCCTTGTGCATGTTTTCAGGTCATGGTATGAGATTGGCACCACTTCCATTCTCCACTGGTGGCATTCTCCACAGAGATTGGCACAAATCCATATGATCTCTACACAGCGGAGAGAGTGATCACTACATAGAAGAATGCACATTACCACTAGCGGAGAATGGCAGTAGGATAATGGCAAAAGTGCCAATGCACATGTGATTTTAGGATTCCTTGTGCATGTTTTCAGGTCATGGTATGAGATTGGCACCACTGCCATTCTCCACTGGTGGCATTCTCCATTTTCCAATGGGAGAATGGCACTAGTGCCATTCTCGATTTTCCAATGGGAGAATGGCACTAATGCCTGTTAAGGGCAAAAGCAGCAACAGCAAAGAGGAACTAGGGGGGGAGTCCTTAGATCATTATCATTAATACGTTGTATCTAGTTTATAGTGAGATATGAAAAGACGGAAGTTCTAGGACCAGGCGGAGAACTGAAGAGGCACGGCAACCATAACGGCAACCGTCACGGCAACCGTGAAGGAGTTATGTGTGCCGGTTAGATAAAAGAGAAGAGAGCGATCATTCAGGGGCTCATTGATGAGGATCAGAGCAAGGATCAGTGTGATCAGAAGAGGAACATTGTTATGTATCAGAGAGTACAGTGTTGTACTGCTCGGAGAAGTGTAATACAGATATTCTATTGCATCTACCTTATTGTTTTATCATGAATGATTCTGTCGATCACTGTTCTACTCTATGAATTTTCATACGCAGTTCTGAAGTTCGATTACGCATGTAAATCTGTCGCAGTAGTGCGTTTCGAGTTAGTCTTCAGAGTAGAGAGGGCTAACACTTTGGCGACCACGGAAGATTTCCATGTTCGTCGCGGTGGATACCCCGAAGAGGTTGGATGCTCCCCATCTGTAATACTCTGATTCCTCGGTGCGTGGACTAGCGCATGAATGACGCTGGGAGTGAGCCAGGGGGAACATCGCGCTCTCCGAAACGGCCTCGGGAGCCTAAAACTCCAGTATCGGCACGTACAACCCACGAGGAACGGCATGACAGATATGTGGCTCAACGAGATCTTCTCTTCGGCTTCTTCACGGATAGTGAGAGTAGTAGCTGCTCTGACACACCTCTGCTGATCCCAGGAGAGGAAGGTCCAGTCGTTTCCGGTGTTCAGGAGGAAGGCGAATCCTCCGGACGCAGTAGCCCGTTCGATTTAACAGGTACTCCTCCGGAAGACGAAGCGTCACCGTTGCGGAATTCCCCACCACCGAGTCCCAGGAGACGGAGGGGTGGTGTGCCTGCAGGAAGCGGAGCCCCAGGTCCGTCACCAGATCCTGGTAGGGGAGGTGGAGGCGGTGGAGGCGGAGGCGGGGGTGGAGTTCCGGCGGTAAGTAGCGCGGCTATTCCACCACTGGTACCCAGGATGACGGTGAAGTACCCCAAGTTTTCGGGACGGGATAAGGAGGATGCGGATGCACATATACTGTCATTTGAGATGGCATGGATGGTGAATACGGCTCCACCAGCGCAGGCGACAGATCTTATGAAGATGGCGACTTTCATCCCGACACTGCAGAAGCAGGCGGCAGTATGGATCGCGCAATATGGAGCTACCCATTTCGCCACGTTTGATCTACTGCGGGATGCCTTTTTGCTCCGGTTTCGGGAGGACAAGACCCGTGTTCATGTCCTAGCCAAACTGGGGAGACTGGAACAGAAGAACCAAGAAGTGGAGGCGTATGCGGCCAGGTTTCGGTCGTTGATCCGCCGCCTCGATGCAGCAACTACCCCGGCAGTCCCCATCCAAAATGCTTACTTCATGGAGGGGCTGATTAAAGGATTGAAAAGGTCCCTGGCATCGTTGGATCTGGAAGCTCTTTCATTGGAAGAAGTCGTCCAAGCAGCGGTGAGGGCGGAACAAGTTCTGTTTACTTCCAAGGGAAGGAAAGGAAAAGTGAAGTATGAGGAGGCTGAGGGAGACTCCGATACCGATAATGACGGATCAGTCAGATGAGGAGGAGGACAAACGTTCCATGAGGCGGAAGGCTAGAAAAGCGGCAGGGAAGTCATTTCCGGAAGGATCTGCTGCCGGAGCCAAAAGCCGGGATAGTGGAATAGGGTCCTCTTCAAAAGTTCGCAAGGATACTTGGTGTAATCGGTGCTGGAATGCAGGACACTTAGCAGAGGAATGCGGTTTGAATGAGCGGTGGTGTGCGATTTGCCAAACAGCGACGCATACCACGGAGATCTGCCGCTATAACGCACGAATAGCCCCGACACCAGCGGTGGCGGCGGTAGTTGCGGCACCAGCCGCAGCACCAGCCGCGGTACCAGCCGCACCGGCGAGAAGACCTTGGCGGCCGAGAACGGCTGGAACAGGTGCAGATGAACCAGCAGGGGAACGGACGTTCCTATGTTTTTATTGCAATCAACCCGGACATCGAAAGGTAGATTGCGAATTATTCAAGCGCCACAAGGCGGAAAAGGAAGCAATCCGGGGATCCGGAGAAGGCAAGTCCGCACCAGCAGTGAATGCGGTTCTGATTATCAAATGCGATGATGCCAGTCAGCAACAGGATAGCAAGGAGCCTAGTCCGAAGTCCGAAGAAGTACCGGAAGTACCGGCGGGTGTCCCTGTTGAAGGCAAAGTGGGAGGAAGTGCGAGCGGAGATGTGCTCGTGGTCACACGATCCCAGGAAAAGGTGCGGGAATACAAGGCCCAGCAAGAGAAGGGGAGACCTACGGCGTTGGACTGGCAGGCACAACAAAAGGTGCGGTCGACGGTCGGTGAATGGGTCCAAAAAACCCCAACGGTGTTACCTAGGCCGAGCGCGGAAAAGGCAGTCTCAGTGACGGAGAATGGTGCGAAGGTGGCAAGGCGCCTGCAAGGAGAGCAGCCAGAAGCGACTTGTCTACCTACCAGTCAGAAGGACAGCCTGATGACCGGCGAGGAGGGTGTTGAACCATATGATTTATGGCAGGATTTGCGGAAACAGCAAATACACATGACAATGGAGCAATTGTTAGCATTGGTACCCAATTTCCGGAGTTCTCTCATCAAACAATTGACGTTTTGGCTAACTAGTGCCAGTCTCCATTTTCCTATTACAAAGCCAAAAACTTAGGACATTCCATTGGGAGAATGGCACTAGTGCCATTCTCCATTTTCCAATGGGAGAATGGCACTAGTGCCATTCTCCATTTTCCTATTACAAAGCCAAAAAATTAGGACATTCCATTGGGAGAATGGCACTAGTGCCATTCTCCATTTTCCTATTCTCCAGTGCCATTCTCCCATTGCAATGTCCTAATATAAATTTCAGTTTTGAAATACAATTTCAAACAGAATAATTTGAATTTGAATTTAAATTTAATATTGGAGAGAATGGCATATGTGCCACTCTATATATCCAAATTCAAAAGGGAACAATGGCGGGAAGAGCACTGGTGCCACTCTCACAGACTTCTTATGAGGTCTTGGAGAATGGCACTGGTGCCATTCTCCATTTAAAATTAGAAATTCAATCTCTAAATTTGCCATTCAATCATGAAAATCAAAATTGAGATTGAAGTTTAACTTGAAATCAAAATTTGAAAACTAGAATTTAGGTTTTGAAATACAATTTCAAAAGAATAATTTCAATTTGAAATACAAATTGAAATTAAAATTATCAATATGAATTTGAATTTAAATTTAATATTGGAGAGAATGGCATAAGTGCCACTCTATATATCCAAAATTCAAAAGGGCACAATGGCGAGAAGACCTATATTTCAAAATTTGAATTATTTAGTAGTTTCAAATCAAGACCTTTTCTCTCATTTCAATTGATGCCTTTCCCTCATTCACTTTCTATTCATTCCAAAGCGGATTGGAGAGGAGTCTCAGAGTCTGAGAGTTTTACTCACCATAGCTCGCACGGAGATTCTTGAGGCAAGAAGGCTGAACTCCACCGGAGCTGCGAAGTTGATGGAGCTGGAAGCAAACAACACAATTGACGCTCAATCAGTTCCGTAGCTTCCTCTCTAATTCACGGATTTTTTGCTTTGAAACGCTGATTTTCTATTGTTAAAGGAACGAAGCGCTCCCTTGGATTCGCCATAGCCAATTCCTATATTTTATTAAGCTTTCCATAGTTAAATTCGCCATAGCCAACTCCCTGCTGTAGCCACTCCTATCTTAGAGTCTATGCACAGACTACTGTTGTGAGAGCCTTGAGAACATGGCAGTCTTGAGAAGAGCAAAGCATACGTTAATTCCTATTACGAAAGCTTACGAAAGTTAAAGTTTTGAAAGCTTTCGTTAATCATCTCAGAAAGCTTAAGTTTTGAAAGCTTACGAAAATTTTGAAAGTTTTGAAAGCGTACGTTCAGATCTTTGGAAGTGCGAATCCCTTCATTCTTTGGAAAAGCGAATCCTTCATGCTTCCATCTTTTGGAAAAGCAAATCCTTCATGCCTTTTTGGAAGTGTGAATCCCTTCAATCCTTCAAAAAGCAAAGAGAATGAATAAAAGCGAGCGGCGAATCCTTCATGCTTCGTTGGAAGAGTGAATCCCTTCAATCTTTGGAAAAGCAAAGAGTAGAGAGGAGAGCTTGAGTAGATGAGCGATAGGCAGGATGAATTAAAGCGAGGGGCAAAGCATGAACGAAGCAAGAGCGAATCCCTTCAATCTTTGGAAAAGCAAAGAGTGAGTTTGAGTAGATGAGCAATAGGCGGCGAGCTTGAGTATGAAGTAAAGCTAGAGGCGAGCGGTCGATGAAACGAAGGCATGCTGTGAGTAGATGAAACGAAAAGCGAGGGCGAGTCGAGCGGCAAGCAGCAAAAGGCAAGCTAAAGTTAGGAACTCGAAAAAGCAAAGGGAGGAAAGTGGTGCGAAAGTACAAGATGAGATAACGATGGGATCGAAAGCAGCACAGCATGCGAGGCAATCAACCTAGGGCAACGAGATGAAGGTACTAGGGTTTTTTAATTTTTTACCTTCATTAGTTTAACCTTTTGCATTTCGTTAAAAAAAAATTTAACACGTTTAATAAACCACACAAGGCTCTAAAAGCCTCTTGTAATAGGCTTTACAAGAACCACACAAGGCTCTAGAAGCCTCTTGTAATAGGCTTTACAAGAACTACAGTCTTTTCAAGAGCATAAGAATATTAATTCTGGCTTTAATGAATGCTTAGTTAAAAGAAAGTGTTAATAAATTGTATGTAACCTATCTACTAAAAAAGTAGACGAAGATGGAGAGTATCAGCATTTGATTGTGCCAACCAAAAATCTATTTTTGGTCAATGCCATCCCATTCTGCAAGATATTATAGGGAACGAAAACCTTACATATAAATTCTTTACGAATTATGTTAATTTAGAGAATGGAAACATACACACACAAACCATCGACGCGGACGTGCATGGATGCACACATGTAAACATATATACACACCCAAGCACACACACACACCTATGTGCATGTGCGTGGAACACACACACGCACACGCGGGCATGCACATGCCCACACATGCATGCAGAGAGGGGAAGAGACAGAGAGAGAGAGAGAGAGAGAGAGGTTCTTAGCAAAGGGTTGCTTTTAGTTCAGATGACATTCTTACTTACTCTACCAGACCCCGAATGAGCAATGGGAAGTAGAATAAAGAGAGATATTCCATTTGTACTAGGATGAAGCATCTTCCTATACCAATGTGAGGAGATCTTACCCTACGTACCACTACTTGGCTTAATGGGATTTAGCCTCTAGTAGACTTTGTTCTCATGTCTAAGTCAAATTGGTATGCCTTATGGAAATTAGGAGGGTCCAATCAGGCACTCTGTGGCTAAAACAATTCTCACAAGAAGTTCCTAAAACACTTTCAAATCCTCATACTTATTATTAATGAGAAAAGAATCTCCCAATCACCATCAAAATCAAGAAACATAACAATATTGCAACTTCATGTTCCGAGATTGAGACGCTAGAACACAACCTCCATTTGTGTCATTAGTGCAGATGTGGGGAGGTACTCTTGCATTGGGAGGTGCGAGATCCAAGAAATAAGTTCTCATTGGAGTTTAGAATGCAAGCTTCAAGAGCAACACATAAAAATATAGTCAATGTTGTCTAGACATACTCATAGTGATGTAGAAGTCGTAGACTTTGTGCAAATTCACAAACCTCTGCCTCTCTCTCTCTCTCATATACGGGAATTCCACACACAAATCCTATCAAACATAAATTTCAAACAACAAGAAAATGAGTTCCTAGGGGGCTCCTACAATCAAGCTCTAGAGCTCTCAAATATAAATGGGAACATCGATACAGGGAGCAATTTGAGAGTGGTGTGCAGCGATATGTGCATGGCAATTCAGGGATTGTGAGGAGGAGCAGGGAGCACATAGGTATGGGAAGGGCTCTCATTCCACACTTTGTGGATAATAGCACAGAGCATATGCCTCACAAGAGTAGAACCATGCAAGATGGTTCTAGAGAGACACAGCAAGTGATACCTGAAGTGTATAAGAAGATAGACGTCCTACGTGAGGTCAACACTTCACTTAATCAATGTGGTTATCAGAGCCTATCCACATCCACATTTGGCAGGATTTGGAAATCAAACTTAAAAAATGTAGCCCTTGCTAAGACGAGTGAATTCTCTAAATGTAGCTTATGCCGGATCAAGGCTCAATTGGCAGCCACAAAAAGTCAAGATGAGCGCAATTCGCTGATGGAAGAGAGAAAGATGCATATGATACAGCAACAAAGTTGTAGGAACTTATACTATACATGGCGTAGGTACTCCGAGATGGATCCAAAAAAGTATGTATGCATAATCCATGATAAGATGGACCAAAAAAAGACGGCAATTCCAAGACTTCGGGTGAGGTCCAAGGACACCGATTCTGCATGGCAATTACAGGTTTCACTCATTGGAATGATTACCCATGGGCATGGAAACGGTCATTATGGACACTTCACCCTCAATGGTTTGTGGCCATCTAATCCCAACCTGACAATTGGATCGCTCTCAATTTGTTTGTGCAACCTCGAGAGGATGGATATGCATGACCTTGGAGACCTTGCTACCAATGGGATTCCTAGAAGCAATGCTCGCCTTTTGAATGCTCTATGTTCAAGAAATGCTTTGGACTCCCATTATAGTTCTAAAGGTGCACATGTTTCCACAAGTGGAGCTAGCTTGTCTGAAAATGTAGCTGTCACGATCACAAATACAAATCTAGAAACTGTATCGGAAAGTGACGCGAAGTCTATCACGGAGGCCATGACAACTTCCATTGCAAGGGCTACAGACACATGTGTGAATTTTTTTCCGTCAAATACAAGAGAAAACCCACCCTCTTTAGAGGGGAGTGTTGCTATTGAGCCACCATTCCAAAAGTTGCCAGAGAACTTGCTACTCCAACTAGATAATTGTGGGTCTGAGAACAAAAATAGATACTTGTTTGCATACCTTTCTCTTCTTGTAGCAAGGGGCATTTTCAAGACAGTTCAATTGGGCTTCTTGATGGTAGGGCACACACATGAGGACATTGATGCAATGTTCAGCAGGTTTTCTGAGAGCTTGCGGGTGGGACAAACATTCACTTTCCCGCATCTAATGGATACATTCAAAAAATGTACATCATCTTCACTGGCACCATTTGTTCTTACACGGGTTCCTAACTTCAAGGATTATGTAGATGGCTACCTATGTGATGGGCAAGAAATGCTAGTTGGACATGAAAAGCCATTACAATTTCGATTTTACATGCAAGGTGACATACCAATGATGCAGTACAAGGTGCATCCAAAATCACCGAATTGGATGTCCATTGAAGGGGGAATCGAGCTATGGAAGAAAGATAGTGAGGGTCAATCATTGTTGCCAACAGGTTGTCCAGATATACTGCCAATGGCTGCATTTGTGAGAGATCACTTGCAAGTAATATCAGGGATAAAGGATTACATTAAGTTTTGGGAGAAATGTGCAAGTGGAAAGAATGCATCCTATGGGTCCTACATTAGGCCAGTGATAGACTATTGGAAAACCATGATCGATGAGCTCGAACAGGAAAACATCTCAAAGATAGGAGTGTACAGAGAGTTTTGGCCAAGAACACAATCTCCTGATGAGGAGGATGATATAGATGCTTGCATTAATGATTTCCAAGGCTATGAGGAATGGAATGATCACTATTGTGGGCCTCTAAAAGGTAAGCCGAGGGAAGAGTTTAGACCAATGGTGGATGTTAAGCAAGGTGACTTCGTCTTGGTGAGGCCATCAGATCCTATATACCCCATATGGCTTGGGGTTGCCATATCAAGTGCCGAGATGGATGCTGCTTCTCCTAATTTCAAGAAATTATTAATTCAGTATTGGGCACCATCAGTTAAGAGAAAGGGGCTCAGTGATGCAGATGCCTATGTTGATTGCTGGAACAAGTATTGGGCAGAGAATAGGTTGGATCCACAGGTATGGGAGTGTATTGATGCAATTGTCTGGTCATGGACATCAAAATCCATAAATAGACCCAAGAAGATCAAGATTCCACAGAGCGTATGTATCAAAGCACAGGAGAGCTTGCTTGGTATCAGAGCATAGAAAATGGTGTCGATTTTCTCCCTCTTAATCTCCAAAACTTCCATTGTAAGGTGTGTTCTCATGTGATGTTTCTCAATTGTTGTTATCTTGTCAATGGGTATTTGCATATTATTAATATGACAATTTTCAGAAGCTGACCTTCACCAACAACTGCTTTGTTTCTAGTGGAACTCACTATGCATGGTGTTTGTTAACACCACCAACTGGTGTTTATTAACACCTCAAGTAAAATATACATGTTGTCCCTAGACGGTGTTTATTAACACCACCAAATACATGATTTTCAAACTCTACCACAAATGCTTTGTTATGGTTTTTATACGCAATGAACTGTTTCACAACCAATGAAGTTTTTCATAATCATTGGAATTCCAAATATTAGCTTATTCAATATTGGTAAAATTCCCACAATCAATGAAAATTTTCCCAAATTTAATGAAGCCTTTCCCAATTTTAATGAATTCCACCCAATTTCGAAATTCCCAAAATGCAACTTTCATCCCACTTTATCTAATACTGTGTTATGTGATAATCAGAGTTGCATGGCAATTGCAAAGAACCCTGTGTTCCACACTCGCACAAAACACATTGAGAATCAATATCACTTTGTACGCGAGCTCATCATGGATGGAGAGGTTGACTTGGTGTACTGTCCGACTACAGAGAATGCTGCGGACATCTTCACGAAGGCTCTTGGAAGAGACTTGCTAGAGAGGCATCTTCATCGACTTGGCATTGGGCCGAAAAAGTAAGTTCACTTGTGGGTGGACATTGAGGAGAGGTGTTAGATATCAATGCTCCACTCTCGTGTAACTATGTGGGAACCAACTAACTCTACTTGTAAGCCCCCCATATGAGGAGAAGGCATTTGAGTAGCTCGGTTATCCAATAGGTCCTGGTTTGGACACCAGATGGGGGCCATGTGTGGCCTGATGGCTGGACGGCTTCAGATAGAGTTGGCACACTGCCAACTAGGCTACATGCAAGTGTGGGAAGGCATCCCATGATTGACCGCACTGAGGGTAGATGGAGCATTTCCTGGGGCAGCCCACTCTCAGGTTGCAGGGCCCGTTTGGAGCCCCAGATGATCCCGGATAGAGCTCTGGGCCGAACGGTGACCATAGGTCAGTTGCTCTGTTTTGTGCCACGATTCTATCGTGTGGTCCGTGGCCTATTTTGAGACCGATCCCCAGTCGGCCATTTTGGACGGACTGGGTCGGTCACCTAATTGGGTCTAACTGACTACAACTGGTGGCTATATAAGAGCAAGCCCGTGAAGCCCATATTCATCACTGGCTACAGCAACTCTGATTCCTTAGCATCCAGCCTCCGTCCTCTACTATTTTTGGTGTGCCATTGAAGCTTCTCTCACAGGAGCACATGGCTGGGCAGCGCCATCTATTGTATCAGTTTTACAGTAATCAAATTTTTGATTCTCCATACTATCTACTTTTCTCTCTTACATACGAGATCCTGTTATCTGTTGAGCACAGACGTTGTATTGTTTTCTTACACTACTAACATTGGCTTTTAAACCAATCTAAAGTGAGTATGAAAGTTAGCCTCCTTTTCTTCTCATCCCCCCCTTCCACCACCAAGATCAGTTTAAAAACCATACTCGGTTTTGGATGGATCCCCCTCACTCGACCAAGTTTGGTATTAAAACCAATCTCGATGAAGGAGGAAAGGAGAAAGAGGATGAGGGGCCTTAGCAATCCATTCCTCTCTACCCATCTTCTTGGAAGGGAGAGAGAGCAAGGGAGAGGGATGGGCAAAGAGGAATGGATTGCTAAGGCCCCTAAAACCGATCTTCTTGTGTGGAGGATCAAGGCTTACGGAGGATGAGGGACCTTATCCTATCATCCTCGACCAAGATCAGTTTTAAAATCGATATCAATAAAGGATGAAAGGGATAAGAGGATGAGGTGCCTGAGCCATTTATCCCTTGAATCTCTCTCTCTCTCTCTCTCTCTCTCTCTCTCTCTCTCTCTCTCTCTCTCTCTCTCTCTCTCTCTCTCACACACACACACACACACACACACACACACACATGGTAGATGGGGGGGGGAGACATGGTAGGATAGGATAGAATCTAAGCTCAATTTAGCCTTAGGTTAATGCTCTCGAACTATAGCTAGTCATTCATATATATATATATATAACCTTGATTAGTTACTCTAACCAAATTAGGTTCACTTTCCTTAAGACTGAGGTCTCTTTACACAAAACCTTAAAGTCTAAACTCTGTTCACCACACAGAGACATAAAGAGACCTTAATTTCAACCTTACATTAATGAGCCACCATAACTTAGTTGACCACCAAATTGAATGCCGTTTTAAACAAATGTCACACACAAAAACACCACACTATATGGAAATTTTCAGCCCATCACATGCCATTTTGATGATCAAAAAAATCAACTAATTCATACCCTTGTGTGGGCTCTTTTTGCACTACTCTACAAATAATTTTTTCCCACGAGCTCTGAGTGATGACTCGTCTACACCAATAAGTTCTTGCTCTCAAGGAAAACAACCCTAGGTGTATTACATAGCACATTGGTTCCTATTATACTAACACAACTCTGACCCACCTTTACACATATTTTGTGAACAAAATAAGCTCTCATCAAGTTCAAGACCTGAGGATTATGATGTCCCTGCAATTTCACAACACTTGTGTATGCAACTATGATCTAACAAGTGTCTACAACAACCATTTCCCTTGTATCTTCTATCCACAATCAACACAATCTATATGTCCCCTGTTTTCCACAACATGGTCGATTGCCATCATGATGATGGTGAACTTGAGCTTGAAGCAAAGGTAGATTATTTATTTAATCTTTATAACCTTCATGATCAACAACATAATAATCAAGTAATTCAACCTCTTGGCAAGGTTGAGCTACCAAAATACAATGGACATGGTGACCCAGAACATCTCTCCAACTTGTTGCAGCTTGTAGAGCTAGAGGGGATCAATTTAACACTAAAGATGCTTGGCTTCCCATGGCCTTGGTGGATTAAGCCTTACAATGGTACCTTGATCTTTTGGTGGAGGAGCAAGCTACATGGGCCATGATCTCTAACCAATTCAAAAGGTAGTTCCAAACTCAACGCCTTCAAGATGATCTAGCTCTCCACTTTGGAAAGATTAAACAAGGCTAAAAGGGACAAGTATGCCCATATTTGGGCATAATAAAGCACTTGATTGCAAAATATAGACCTCACCTCCATGTCAAATAGCTGATGTCTTCGTTCATTACATCCTTGAGAAAGAAATTCACAAAGAAATGAAAAAGACCAATGGTTATGAGTCTTTCACTGCCGTTCATGTAGCAAGGGTGGACATTGAAGATGGACTTACTAATTTTGATGCAAGTATTGTTAATGGTGGCAAAGTAAGTGTCCAAGACACATGCTCCACAAAAAGGAAAACCCAAGTCAACCACATAAATAGTCGATCATTTCTCCATTGCTCCCCTATTTGCCATGTTTGCTCTTGTGTTGGCAGCTACTATTACCAAGAATTATCATACCAACATCATCCCTAGTCTATCTTATTCTTTCATCAAGGTGGTCATTAAAAGTGTACCAAGCTAATACCGTTTCACCCCCCATACAACAATGAGTCATGAGTTGCTGTTTACAATGTGTTATCTAGAATTTTCATTACTCCTAAAGATTGATCAATTTACAATATTTTCATGACAGTAAACAGAACTAATTTCATAACTTTTGCAAAAAAGTATAGTTATCAAGATTTTAAGGTTTTTTTAAAGACAATGCATTCCTATTAGTTTAAGGATAGCATGCTACGTACAACACATAGTTTGGAAACATGTATTGGTAGAATGCTTATATGTGAGGGCAATGTTACTTCTATGAAAGTACATTTGTATAAAACTCTTTCATCAAAAGTTCTTGAGGGAAAGTATGATCCAAATATGCTTAAACAAAGAAAAAAGAAGGGAAAAGTGAAATTCATCGATGTGTGGAAATTTTTTATTTGCAAGGGGTAAAAATTCTTGTGTATGGATTTGAGGTGAAAATATTTAGACAATTAAGTGCCAAAAATCAATTGATATTTTAAATTAAAAAGTCCAAGGACTCTCCTAGCTGAATGGAAGAGTTTCTTCTCCTTTGTAATTTGTCATATTTTCCAAATTATAGGTTAGAACACTATAATGTTAGATATTTTTGGGGTTTAGAGTAAGACATAAGTAGTTCTTTTCCACTAAAGTAGTTAATTTAAAAAGATGTTTGACATGAAATTGTGTATTTTGTCTACATAATTTTGGAAATTTTTTTTTTTCCAAAAATGGAGTTGTGTTGTTGTTTACATGATTTTGTTATTTTCTATGACTCATTTCCCTAGCCTTTGGTCTAACTTCTGCAACTCTAAAGATACTTTTTAAAAAGTCTTGTTGTTCTTAGGAATCTCTAGTGCTTTAATTTGAGAGTGTAGATTTGCAAAGAGGCATAGTGGATGCTTTTTTGAACTACTATCATGCACACTATTAAGCACTTCAAATACTTCTACTCGATTGTCTTGACCATAAATTGCCAAACAATTGGAACTATTGCTAGCATTGGTCCTATAGCATGTTTGTAGATAAATTACCAAGATCAATAGGATGGTAAATGAGATGCTCTGAACTATAACCATGAAAGGATGCTCTGAACTATAACCATGAAAGGATGAAAGGGAAGCGACTATGGAAGCTATGGGAGTTTCCAAGGTGAAACTATAGGATATTGGAGCAATTGAGGGAGCTGTAGCTCCTTTTTGCTAAGCTCAACCAGATTTATATATGCGTTACATTTGTATATAAGCTACATCTAGAGATGTTGCTTAGGAAATTGTAGTTTTAGAGGTGATAGATGTGTGTGTGCTCTAATAGGTGGTAGAAGTAATTTGCATCATTGTACTTTGACTGTTTAACATCCTAAAGCTCTTCAATAAAACATCAAAATGTTGAGATAAGCAAAGGAGCCCTATGCAGCTTTTGTTGCCTTTAGGAAGAGCATGCTCCTTCACAAACACTAATTGCCAATTTCTCCTCTAAGAAACAAGGTATGTCGAATACTTGATTCTTGTTGGTCTGAACTTGTTGGTAAACTCGTCTTTGGCTTCACAACCATCTAACACTCTACAACTTTTATGAATCATTGTGTCCTAAAAACACTTGAGTGGGCAAGCATGGGATCTTGCTATCCCCTCTGATTTGACATTTATGTAGATAGAAATGTCTTTTTTCTTCTCATCAAATTGGATACCATGTTTTACTTGCCTTTGTCTCACTTGACTTGCATTCATAGTGACTACAGTAGTGTTGTAAGCTGGATGCTTTGAATGCTAGATCTATAGATGATTTTATTGTTGCTATGAGAACTCTAAAATCTAAAGCAAGCCCACTTTTTGCAAAGCCAAGTTATTGGGATCCTATTTCTGGCCTATCTTGCAAGTGTGCTATGGGATGCAAAAAGGGTGTTATTCTACTTAGGATTTTTCTTTCTCTTTTCTATCGATTCCCATGGAGATGCTTGGATTGTCTTGGTCATGATGGTTAAAGCTAGCTCTAGAGATTTAGTCAAGATCGATAAGTCATGTTCTTGATTGGAGGGCTATACAAGTATTATTCTTTCAATGGATGCCTTTTCTAACTTGAATTGAATTTTAAAATGTTCAATGGTTCTTCTAGAGAGTGTTATGGGGAGAGGGATCACTCACCAATAAGCTAATGAGACTAGTGAGCAATCCAAGCTAGGGTGGAAGGGGTATGTTGATATTTTTGAAACATAAAGATGATGCCTGGATTCATTGATTTTTTGTGCACTAAAAGGGATGATCTAAGAACTACCCATCCCCTAGTTTATGATGGCGGTGGGTGAAATTCTAAAGGAGTGCAAAGTAGATGGAGTAGCGAGTGAAATTGACCAATTGACCATTTGTTTTTAAACTTCATTATGGTTGCATGCAACTTCCTTATTCAATCATGTGCAACGTCATCTGATCACAAAGTATGATGGAGTTGCAATTGAGAGTGACCAATTGACCTTTTTTTTTTAAGACTTCATTACAATTACATGCAACTTTCTCATTCGATCATGTGCATATTGATTTCCTTATTTGGTTTTTAGCATGTCAGGATGATGTGTAGTCTCTTGTAGTGACTCACGTGTCATGGGGATCTAGTTGATATGCCACTAAGGCACCCCCTCCAAGAGACACTAGGTGAAGAGCAATGCATGCAAATGTCATTTGTTGGGGTCACTTTAGCAACTCCCAACTTGTTGCAATCGTCGTGAATCCATGAGAGAAGATGAGGGAGAGGAGAGGGGAATGGAGAATGGAGAGGCAGCAAAAGGGGGAAAGACAACATGGCATTCACCAAAGGCATGAAGAGGAAACAAGATCAAAACTCAAGAGAAGAAGAGAGCTTGCATTCCAATGTGAGCACACAACAAGTGAAGACACGGTGACGACCAAGTTAACTACTTGACATTTTATACATGGCATTCACGGAAGGCATGAAGAGGAAACAAGAGCAAAATTCAAGCGAAGAAGAAAGCTTGTATTTCAATGTGAGCACACAACAAGTGAAGACAAGGTGAAGACCAAGTTAACTACTTGACCTTTTGAAGGGAGGGACAAGCCTATTCTTTTTGTACCACTTTATTTCTTCATTCTTTACAATCATGTTGGGCCCATCTGGCTCCAAGGCACAAATTTAGCTCTACAAACATTGCTAACCAATGTGGTTCATATGCCAACCAATGTGGTTAACATGCTCCCCTTCCTATTCTTGATCCAATCTCATGGATCATGATTGGAGCTTTGTCAATGAAGATAATTCCTTTTGTGCATTTGTTTAAACCTTCCCTGGTTGCATTGCTTCATAGGTCTTCAATGGATCCTTGGTTGTGGAATTTGTAAGTGGTAAGATTGATATTTTAGCTGGTGATGTGTTGCTTTTAGCACCAAATTCTATTGTAATTGGCACTACATGGCAGGCATGATTGCAATGGAAAGACATTGGGTGGATGGATTGGACCTGAGTATTTGTGACCTTTCAATGACAACATAGTACCTTGGGTACCGAAATATAAGTGTTTCCAAAATATGATCCTTGGGCCTTGAGTAGTGTTGTGGGAACCCATTAATATTGTACCTCCTTGTTGGATGGTTCCATTTTGTTCTTTGATGTTGAGATACATTGTTTACTTAATGGGGTGGCTTTTAACATTGAGGTTTCATTGGAATTCAAATATATGCTTCACCTTCAAAGTACCCTTGGGCCTCTAGTAGATCCTTTCGGGCCCACACTTGCTTGGTTGCTCTTCTTCTTTGTCATGTTTGATGGTGAGGCTCTTTTAGAGTTTGAGAGGTGGAAGTAGATGTTGATGCTAATGCTTGAATGTTGGTCCTTTTGGTAGAACCCTGATGGGTTGATTCATCAATAAACAATGTGTCTTGGATCCTGCCTCTACCAAGAACTATTGTTGCTGTTAAGGTACCTATAGGAATTAGGAACAAGGTGATTGTCCATGGAAGTATCGATTATCAAAGAACCAACAACCTCAATCAAGGTATCTCCTATGGATTGAATTTCATAATAATCACATACTGCAACGAGTACCTGGCCGAGTTGTTTGTGTTAAATTACACGGCGCAGCGAAATAGAAACTGAACAAAGAATAGAGAGTACATAGCAAACTGGCGATGAACAGAATTTTCCTTCAATATTGATGTAGTACAGATGATGGCTCTGTCGACCCATGCACTCCCATAGTGGAGCTTAGATGGCGATCTAGACAGATACTAGGTGAAGAGCTACTAGCTGGAAGATCTTTGCTAGAAGATCTGATCTAGTCCAATGGACTGGGGAGGTCGCCTCTTTATAGCTATCAGGGTGCTAGTCAGATTAACATAGTCGATGGAACAGAGCAGTCAACCTAGTCAATGAAGCTGACCAGTCAACCTAGTCGATGGAACCGACTAGTCGTCCATGGAATATTCAAGGAATATTCCCTATACCGTTGCAAGCAAGAATAAGGGGCTCCCACACAATCACCTTTCTACCATCAACGGTCTTATTGATAGACCTCATTGAGGTTTTTGAGGGATCACTTGGAAGAAGGTATTAGGTGTGACTTGGCTAAGATGTTGAGATTTTTTAGGGATCACTTGGAAGAAGATACATTTACTTGGACACTACCTTGACTTAAGAATCCCCATTAGCTTGGCACAATAGTAGAACCATTGAAAATATTATCACTCTAAGAATCTGTACATGTTTCACGTGTGAGTTTTATGCATGGGCTATTTTGAGAAACTCGCATGAAATCAGATGGAGAACTAACATGTTTTGCATATAGAAGCAGAAATCATGGGCAGAAGGAGAGCGTAGCTTGCACTAAGATCTCTCTTATTTTGGATTCTTTCTTTTCACTCTACCTTTAGCTTGAATACCATACCCCTTACAAAATTTTAAGGAAGATTATATTTGAGGGTCAATGGATGAACTTGAGATCAAGGAAAATTTTAGCCAAAGCTCAAGGAGTATATGCAATATCAATTAAGGGAATAGAGCCCCTAATCTAGCAATAGTGGCCAAGTTCATATCCAAGTATTTTGAGACAAAGGGCCCTCATAGATATTTCTAGTGCTTCCTCTAAGTTTGCAATGTGAATCAACTTAATGGGGATGCAAATAGAGTCAATGCCTTATCCATATCCTTAGAGATAAATCCTTTGAATGGTGTATGTACCTAAAATCTAAGGAAAATTCCAACCTCAATATGCTTCAAGAGAAATTCTACTTGAGATTATGAGCAAGTTGTATGAAAGATGAACCTTCAACCTTCTCAATAGCCATGGATTATGTGGCAAGATTGAAGGCCTTAAGAAGATGTGTAGGGGAACCTAATTTCATGATAACCTATTTAACCTATCATCTTATTTAGGGACCTAAAAGAACATTTAAGCCAATCTTACTTGTAAGAAAAAATTACATAGATTTTGCCTCCGATTATACCTAAATTCCATCAAGATTGACTACAATTTAGGTCACAATTGACTAGAAATAAAGACAATGATGCCATCGCTTCAATCCACAGTAAGGATAAAAGTCCCATCTCCACTCTCAAGCTCTTAAGAAGAGAAAATGTGAGACAATGATGCCATCGCTTCAATCCACAGTAAGGATAAAAGTCCCATCTCCACTCTCAAGCTCTTAAGAAGAGAAAATGTGAAAATATTTGATAGCCTTAAGAAGAAAATATATATTCATGAGGTTATCATGAGCTTTTAGACAAGAAATTTGTGTAATCCAAACTTTTGGAATCAGACATACTCCCCCTTATTGTTTCTCAAATGTCTTGCTATACGTACATGTAGATAAATCTCTTGGATGCTATCAGTAGGTATTCCTTGCACGACATGCATATCACACCCATTGCAAAAGCTATACTATGTTTTGTATGATCTTGGCTACATATGATCTGTTCTTCATGAAAACATCTTCCATATTTAGATGTTGTCTATATTGGATGTGTCTCTCATTGATAGTAGGACGATTGACATCAAGATCATTCTTGGATAATCCTCTAATATATTGGAATTGAGAAGAGTAATTCCAATAGAATCCTAGAGATTTATTATCTACTACTAGACACATCTTATCTTTAAACGCCTCCTTGAACCAATCCTAAAGCGATATAAAACAATGCTCAAGAGGACTCATACAAGGCTAGGGGTCAATGTTCTCTCTTATCAGAGGCTATCACACAAATAATAGGAAAACACACTAGATTCTCCATTTGAGGCCATGGGTAGTATGCACTAGAGAAGCTATTTCCCAATATTAGAGTTCATTGATCATGTCTCCAATAAATCACAATTTTGCATGTTGGAGACTAGAGAATTTGGGATAATCATGATAATACATGAGCAAATTTAATGAAATGATATCTAGTCATCACAGCAAATGGTATGATAAAAGGGGAGGAATCGATGACAGTGCACTTTTTTCCTTTCTTTTTCCTTTTGAACAAGATGGTCACCAATTCTTTCATGAGTATTTAAGAATGATAACATATGTCATCATTCTTTTTTATGTCCACACTGTAGAAATCATGCCTATTGCTAATGCATCAACATTTACAATAGCCAAATAGGATCAAATTTTTAGTCTTCAATGTGATATGGATCAAAAGAGTCATGAAAGACCAAATTCGACAAGCAAGGAGTTGATGAGGTACATTGTTAAATTCAAGAGCCTGTCAATAATCCTAGGCTCTCCCTCTTTGCAATGGAGGAACGTAAAGGACCTACTAATAACAATGGTTGATAATAAGTGAGGCCTACCGCACATATTCGTGATACTAATGGTAGATGAGGTTACCTTGAAGAAGTCATCAAACAATCCAACTCCTATAATTCACGTGGCAAGATTGTCCTGTTGAGTGTGCCATGATATTTCACCTTAGGCTCTAAAAGTTCTTACAGTCATACACCCTTGAATGGCAATGGCCTATTGAGTAGGGTACAATGTTATTTCAATAGATATGAAGTACAGAGTTGATTCGGCGAATCACTTCATGCACACATTATGCTATGGATACATGATGATGGTATTGAGCAAGTCACAAACAAAATAGACTTACACGTACCATACAAAGATGATCAAGCTTCACAACTTCCACATTAGTCCTCAGAGATGTAATTGTGAAGGCTAGTGCAAAGAAAATAAATACATAGATGCAACAATACTTGCAAGATCGGGCCATGTATTTTTAGGAAATGCAAGTATGATTTTTCCTTTGATGGCCATACACCATAGCTAAAACCATCTCTATATCCAAATATAGATCAATGGATTTACTGTCGCCCAAACCAGAGTGACACTGCAATGCCATGGCATAACACACTGTAATTTCGCTATTGTGCCAAGGACATATGAACATCTAGAGAACCATTATGCTATGGATACATGATGATGATGTTGAACAAGTCACAAACAAAATAGACTTACATGTCCCATACAATGACGATCAAGCTTCACAACTTCTACATTAGTCCTCAGAGATGAAGTTGTGAAGGCTAGTGCAAAGAAAGTAAATACATAGATGCAAAAATACTTGCAAGATTAGGCCATGTACTTTTAGGAAATGCAGGTATGATTTTTCCTTTGACGACCATCCACCATAGCTGAAACCATCTCTATATCCAAATATGGATCATTGGATGTAGTATTGCCCAAACCAATGACACTGCAATGTCATGGCATAACACACTATAGTTTTGCTATTGTTCCAAGGACACACGAACATCTAGAGAACCATTAATACAATCTCTCATACTACCTAAAGTACAAAATGAAAATAGAGCCTATTGAGAGACTGAACTTGAACATGGAAGAAGTAAAATAACTAGTATTTTGAGACACTTGATACATTTAATTGAAAGATGATTTTGGCATTATATGTGTTATCAAAACCAACGTCACCAACTAAGGCAACATTGATGTGTTTTCAAGTACCGACTATCCATTGCAGTAATGAGGTTGTGTACTTGATCAACTCCTCCTCACTTGAGCTTTGACAAAGGTACAAGTGCAAAACTATAGTATTACAATAATGCATCTTGTTGACAAATACAATTGCCATCCAACATATTGGAGCACCTCACATTTTACAAGTATTGGAAGTCATTCACATCATAGAAGGAATGAAATTGTGAGAAAACCAAAGACACAATGAAGGATTCATTTGCCAACTACATATACCCAAGCGCATGACATATATTTGAGTAAAGCACTACTTTCAAATTCGGTAAAGGGTCGATGCACTACTGGGTGTAGCCAATCACAAAACTATATTTGGGGCATTTTTGGGACCATGTGGCACCATGCTACAATGTACTGGTGGAAAGATTTCAATTTGGGATAGGATTGCACTTTGGCTGAGCTTTTCTCAGCATGTTGATTGCCGTACTGGCATAATTATGAGATGCAACCTGTTAGAATTTGCTGGTGTAATTGTGTTTAACTCTGTGCAAAGCTCAACATGTTGCACTCTAGATCTTTATTCCAAGGGCATACAATCATTCTAAACTACATGCAAAGCTTGACCCACAAGCTCTACATATAGTCATTCTAACAGCCTAACCTGCCACACCTTTACTAGTCAAGAATACATGCAACCTCTATATGCAGAGCTTCTCATTTTCCAATGTTCATGTCATTGAGATACCAATTTTACTTCCCTATGTGCTATCTATCTAGAGAAAGCAGCGGCTGCATGTGCATCGGCCACAACAAGAAAGGCCATGAGTTTGATGGAGGGAAGATGTAATGCCAGTGCTTGTTCCTTTATGAAGGAAAGAAATAGCCCCATCATGAAATGAGGAAGAAGACCAAGCGTAATCCATTCTAATGGTTGTATATCACTTAACCATCAGCACTTTTTGTGATGTTCTTATTTAATTTTTAACCATTCTTTCAAAGTTCTAACCATTTTGACAGACTTCTTGTATTTTTAGCAATGAGGAAATAATTGTTTCATTTTGCCAGAGTTCTGATATCTTTAGCAATGAGAACACAATTCTCCTTTATACGAGCTATTTTAGGATCGATTGCAACCATCATGGTGGTTGTAAGGCATAAGTAGTTTAGGACTAATTGCAAGTAGTATGATGGTTGTACAAGTTAAGTGACTCAATAGAATTTAAGGTTACTTAAGATCTTTTTTGAACACCATTTTAATGCTTTTCTAGCATTGTTTGACCACTTTTCAACACTCTTTTAGCACTATTTGACCATGATAAGTTTAGTTCTTTTTTACACTTTCTGTTGCTTTTCTAGCACAGAAATAATTGTATCATGGAGGAAATTAGCAAAGCATGTCCTAAATTGCTTGTCTTGCCAGCTAGCCATGGAATTCTGAAGTGTGCATTTTGGGATGGATTTAACAAATTGATCTATAAGCTAAGTGCTTATGATCCTTGAACATTAAATGTTCTCTATTTTAAACAAAACAAGGTTGTCTTCCCTCATTTCATTTGGATAGACACATTGAACAAATTTCATTTGGAGAGAAAAAACGAAAAGAAAAACATGTTTAAATATCCTCTATTTTAAACAAACAAGGTCGGCTTCCCTAATTTCATTTGGACAAACATGTTGAACTCGCTCGGACAAAGACCTTAGGCTACCAAACTTAGTCTCCCTTGCAACACATGATGAGGATCTAGGGTACAAACTAAGCATGCATTTGCGAGACATGGGCATCTATCTCTATGAAGCAATGCTCTAGCATGACTGCATCTTAAGTCATTCAAAGCTTACCATACTAGGTCAAAGTCTATATGTGGTTTGTTGCAACAACAACATCGATTCCTATATTTGAGCTTCTCGATGTACCGAGGCTTACAATGCTCAAAGCTCCTTTGACCGATTGAAAAGCTAGGGTTCTTAGCCCATTAAAAAAACTATTAACTAAACATAAACAACATAGATTAAGCTATTAATAAAACTATAAAAACATGTTGCTCTAACCACCAGGTTGGTTCAACCATTGGGTGATGGCACGCTAAGAGCATAAATTAAACTATTAAAAAGCATAGCTATCAACCATTGGTTTTAAACTATAAATCAAATTATAACATGCTATTTCAACCATTGGGCTAATTTAACCAATAGGGGTTCAAATAACGAGCTAGTTTTAAACCTGCCCAATGGGCTGGCGGCACACAAAGAACATAAATTAAACTATTATAAAATATAGCCGTTTCAACTAGTGGGCGGATTTGACAAGGAAACTTGGGCAAGCTAAGGGCATTCATTAATTTGCAACAAAACATAGCATATAAGAAAATTTTCAACGCTGATATCGATGCTTTTTTAAATGCTAATTTCGATGCTAATATCAATGTTGTAGGATTTATAACCATAGTCCCAAATCACATTGCTTTCATTAATCACTCCTAACCTTCAACCACCTCCAGACGTTGCAAGCACCTCTCCTTCGAATTTGTATACCAAGTATATTGTTTTTGTTTTGTTTTGTCAGGTTTTTCTTCCCCTTCCCCTTTCCTTCCCCTTCCCCTTCCCCTTTCCCTTCCCCTTTCCTTCCCCTTCCCTTTCCTTCCCTTGCCTTCCCTTTCCTTCCCTTTCCCTTTCCCTCCCCTTCCCCTTTCCTTATTTCCCTTCTCTCTTCTCTTTTCTCCAATTTCCTCTCTCTTCTTTTTCCCTTCCCTTTCCCTTTCCTTCCCTTTCCCTTCCTCTGCCCTTCCCCTTCCCCTTCCTCTTCCCTTTCCCTTTCCTTTCCCTTTCGTTCCCCTTCCCTTTCTCTTCTCTCTTCTCCCTTTCCCTTTTCCCCTCCTCCCTTATCTTTTCTCCTTTCCCTTTCCTTTCTCTCTCCTCTATTCTCAATTTTCTTCCCTCTTCCCTTTTCTCCAATTTCTTCTCTCTTCTCTTTTTCTCTTCTCCTTCTCCTTCCCTTCTCCTCTCTTTTCCCCCTTCCATTTTCAATGCCTTAAGCATTGCAAACGAGATGGGGTAGGTTGTATGCATTGTTTCTTCCTTCTACATGAAGCTTCATACATAAATCTCTATGCTTACATATTTTTGATATAGGCTTGAAGCATATGCATAAAGCTGTAAACCTTTAAGCATATGCATATGCTCTAGAGGTCAATGTTTTCAACAAGAAGGAAACTTATGTGAGATTTTTTCTAGGGCAAGGGGAATGTTCCAGTGAACACAATGTTGAAGCAGTGGAGCCTTCACCATTGTGCTCCTTGGAAGCTTCTCGCTGCTCAAAAAATATCACACATTATATTTCTCTCGTTGTAGACATTGAACTCTAGAGCACAATGAGAAGGAAACTTGGGTTAAATTTTATTGGGGCAAAACTTCCAAGGAACACAATGCCAAAGCAGCTAGAGCCTTCACCATTGTGCTCTCTAGAATCTTCACTGTGTCAAAAAAAATGTTGCACACAAGTTACCTTGACCTCTACACATCTTTTGCCCAAATTTGGAAGTGTTTTTGCAATTGTTGCAATCTATTCCCACATTGCAGCTTCATACCTATAGGATGAACCAAAATGAACTTGCTCGATCGTGCTTCTCCTAATGGATTGTCTATTGCGGTTTCGACAATCAACTCCTCTATTGTAGTTATCCCTAATCAATCCATTATCCTTGTCAAGTCTAGTGTTGCTCTCGTGAATGCGCGATAATCACAATGATCACATCGTCATTGGATCTTGAAATATATGGACCTTGCTAAATAAAATATGGGATGCTCACTTGTGTAACTGTAGTAGCATCAGGTTTTTCTAGGAATATGCAAAGGTTGTAAGGAATGTCCAAAGCCCATTTGGGTATGTTCTTTATCACAAGCACCCATCTATGGATGAAATACCAAGGAGGAAGATATAGCTTCAAGACATAGCCTAACGTTTGGAAAGGACTCTAGGATTCTTTACAAGCTCTTACAATCTCAGGATACGTGCACCCACAGTCCTCATCCACAAGGTGTACATCTCATGACTAACACAAGCGATTCACCCTTGCAGGAGCGTCAGAATAATGTTAAGTTAGTGTCACCATTTACTGGGCTATCTGGCTTCATGGTGTCAGTGCTAGAGGAGTTGATCTATATAGATTTATAAAAAATCCAAGAGTTCCAATAACAAAACTGCCACAGTGCTACTAGGCAATCGACATTACTCTCATGGAAGAAGAAGCTGGGATCAAAGGTACCAATCTCTCGATATTTCATTTGACCACTTGAACCGCTATGGTGCCATGCAAATAATTTTGCTAATGAAGAATAGTGGCTGAATTCTTGGCCATCTCCATGAGTAGCCTTGGACCAGAAGTCATTTGAGAAGGATAACCATTCACGGTGATGAAACATTGACTCAAGTCCTAAGAAAACATGCGTGCCTCAGGATCCATGGAGTGCTCTAAGGTGGATGGAACCTATGTGGAGACATGATGAAGAGAATGCTCATGACATGTACCTCAAGTCAATTAGGTTCCAAGATAGATTAGCTTGGACTCATAAACAGAATCTTGAGTGAATGTGCATTTCTCTTGCAATGTGTATTCAACAATACATTATAGGCCTCTTATATAGAGAGTGCCCTTGGAATAGTCAACACTTGTGGGATCCTCCCATCCACATCTCTCCTTGTGGATATCCTCGATCCACATCTCCACATCATGTAGCCTACATCCTAGGGTGGCTACTTTAATACATTCCTGTACCATACCTTAGCCTCTAATATGTGCTCATGGCACCATATCTCAACACCTCCCCTTGGTGCCATGATCCATTGGCTCTATTGCAAGGCGGTCAGATGTGAGTTTACATTCCATCACCTCCCCTTAGTGCACACATTGCTACATAAGGTGGTCAAGTGTGGCTTTTACATGTTAATACCTCCCCTGGGTGCTTACATGGCTACTCTCAGGTGGTCAGGTTTGATTTACAAACGTGTGGGCTGAAGGTGGCAAGGTTGTTGCTTCTCAATGCTTGATGTTGATGGCGTTCTCTTCTTTGCTTGATGTAGCTTGATGCATGATGCTTTGTTCTTCCATGTGCCTTGATGCTTTATGTGTGGATGCCATGCTTTGTGATATGGTCATCTCATGCACTTGTGCTTTTGGCATGCTTTTTGCATTCATGTGTCGCTTTTCCATTTGTTGTTGCAAAGGTCTTACCAATTGATTTCTTTCGATATTGACAGTGTCTAATTGCTAACAATGATTCTAACTTGACAAAGCGTAGAGCTCGAAAAGATGATCATTTTTCTATTTTGGAGTGTGTGCAAATTCTTCCTGGATTGGAAGTTACGGCTTGTCGAAGTTTTGGATCGAGAAATGGCACTTGATGATGTGGCATAGGGATTCACATGTAGAATTCAAACTGTGCTTAGTAAGGGCTTCTGTGTGCTTAAGTGGCACTATGCCATGTGGTAATATTTTAACCCAACCAAGCCAGCAAACCTAACCATGGTATTATTTTATCTAACCATAGTTCAACTATGGTAAGATTTAATCTAACCACAATTTAATCCAAGGTTATGTTGACTATGGCTTATCTACCACGTGTCCTAAGGTTTCTGATGGGTCATCTACGATGGCATCGAAGTCAGTCGAGCGTCGTTGCAAGAGCGAGCGTGAAGTCTGTAGGAGGAGCCGTTTGATGCGGCTTTGGGTGGAGTCGTCCATCGAGCAGGTCATCTGTTGGCACGACTGCTTAGTTGCATTTGTTGGAGCCTTTACATGGGCGCTGGAGTCCACGTTGGCACAGTGAAGGCTTGGAGTCGTTGCAATCGCACTGCGCTGAGAGCTTGTAGTGGGAGGCATCATTTGATGGGTGTGCAGGAGCTTGGAAGACTTTGTGGCAGCCCGCACTGTTTGGAGGCTGGCTGTGTGCAAGGCGTTGGAGCTTGCCCGTTTGCAGAGTTTAGGCGCTGGCTTGTCAAGATAGCTTGCAGAGATAGCTACTAGGCTAGCTAATGGGTTGGCTAATGCGAGTCATTCGGATCGTGCTGAGTGTGCTGAGCAAGAGGTCATGTGCGTGCGGGGCACTGGCTCGCTAAAGGAGCGGAGCATCTGTCACCTGGTGTTAGATAGGACTTTGCTGAAGGGATCTGGTTGTCGATGGAGTCATTGGTGACTAGGTCTTGTGAGCTGCCTTGTGTAGGGAAGTGCTTGAGATGCATTGTGGAGTTGCTAGAGTCATTGAAGAGGCTGCTGGCTGGTGAGCAGTCCAGGAGCTTATATCTATTGGAGCGTTGGTCATCCATCGTCAAGGACTTGTGGTGGTACCATCCTTGTGTAGAAAGCCACTTCTTGTGGTCGCCTTAAAGCATTGCTCTGCTATTGCAACCACAAGAGTCCGCTCTTGCCTTGCTTTGAGCTCTATCGAGAGGTCGATATAGGACACTAGGCTATATTGTAGAGAATAGAAGGCACAGACTAGTCTCTTTCTCTCAGAATGAAGCTACATCTCTCTCTCTCAACTGAAGCTATCTCTCTCACATAAGAAATGCAATGAATGAAATTCTCAAATGAATTGGATGGAAATTCTCTCTCTCATGAAATGTGTGGACTGAAATTTTCTCAATAGATGGGAGTCTCTCACGAAGAACACTCAAGAGAACTCACAATCACTCAATCTCTCTCGCACTCTTAGGAATCGCAATGCCTCAGTGGAAGGCAAGGGAGCTCTTATACCATGAGAAAACATGTGTGCCTTAGGATCCATGAAGCGCTCTAAGGTGGATGGAACCTATGTGGAGACATGATGAAGAGAATGCTCATGACATGTACCTCATGTCAATTAGGTTCCAAGATAGATTAGCTTGGACTCATAAACAGAATCTTGAGTGAATGTGCATTTCTCTTGCAATGTGTATTCAACAATACATGATAGGCCTCATATATAGAGAGTGCCCTTGGAATAGTCAACACTTATGGGATCCTCTCATCCACATCTCTCCTTGTAGATATCCTTGATCCACATCTCCACATCATGTAGTCCATAGTCGAGGGTGGCTACTTTAATACATTCCTATACCATACCTTAGCCTCTAATATGTGCTCATGGCACCATATCTCAACAACTCCTTCCACCAAAATGGTATTCAAGGTTCTTATCAATGTTGCATTGAGCTTGTTGTTTTGAGTCCTATAAGTAACGTCAACACAGGGACAATGATTAACCACGCAGGAAGAAGGGTGTTTCGTCAAACAGAACAACATTGTTGGGCCTTGCTTTAGGGTTGAACTGGATGACACAAAACATTGGCCTACATCCTCTAACAAAACAAAGATTTTCATCCTCACCTCTTCTTTGATGTTATGTTGCAGATGAGTCTTGGCGTGGTTCTTATTGAATGCTAAATGGTGAGTTTATTCATGCCTTGGTTGGCTGCTTTGTGAGAAGGTGAATTCTACTTAAACTATCTAGGAGGTGCATTGCCAATTGGTATGTGTGTGGCAACATCTTGATAATATTCAAGTGGTTGAGCTTTTTGGCTAGCGAAGATCAATAAACCAGTAAACCAAAGTGCAAATGAGAATTCCAAGAATTCCTCAAAAGACATGCTTCACTTGCTCTCGTAAAATTTGGCAGTATTGTGCAGGACCTACAGGGTAGGACTTTTCCATATTTTGGAGGAGAGGAATGAACAAGCAAGATAGGATCCTAATAGCATATGATTTCTATTCTTTATACCAGGTTGTTATTAGGTTGTGCTTAGGCATCATGAGTGGTAAAGTTGTATTTATTGCATGTGCTTGTTGTTGACTTTGATATTCAACAGATGCTGAGATGGTTGACAATGATTTGATTAAAAACTGTAGCAAATGAAGACATTTAAACAAAAATGTTCTAGTGCTCGTTATTATCATGGATGTTTTTTTCATATTAGTTTCATTAAGAAGCGAAACTTTTATATTGGTGTCGAAAGTTTGTATGCCTTGATAAAAAAAGGAAAAAATCGCCACGATTTGAAACTTTTATGAGAAAAAATTTAAAGTTTCCCCAGGATTTACAACTTTTTCTTTAAATTTCAAAAGAAAATATATAAAATTGTAATATGTTCTACAAATATTGTGAAACTAAAAAGACTAGCTCAATAAAATCTTGCCAAGATTTTATATTGATATATAAGTATAGCTTCGATAAAAACATCCATGGTTATTATTGTCCCAATTGGCTTGGCCTCTATTATCCTTTGTTTGCTGCTCATGGTTATGCCTGAGCTCTTTCCACAAGGAAGGTGACAAGTTACAATGGACCTATAGAAGAAGGTCGCAATTTCCCCATCTTAGACTAGCCCATTTTTCATACAAATATTTTTTCAAGGACATTTTGCCTTATAGATATCCTTATGAGTTTGTATACAAGAAGTCGCTTCTTCCCATGCGTAATGTATCCCAAGAGCAATATAGGATTTGGATGTCATGTCCCACCTGTGAACTCCACCTCCGGCTACACACATAATAGGATACCTCATTGTTAGAAGGAACTAACCTTAGGGCCTCGTGCTACTCAACTTAGGCATCTAGGTTTTCTCGGAGCAATGCCTTTGCACACTACGAGCAATCACCCGAGGAGACACCCGGAAACATGTAGTGAACAACCATGCAGCTAATACTAAGTAAAGGATGAAAGCAATCCTATAGTGTCTTGAAAGAGATCTATGTTGAATGTATTTTCGAGATTGTAAAAGAAATGTACGTGGTTGGCGGGTGCAACATATTCATGTGGTGAATTGCAATATGAATACACAAACGGTGACCTAAGTATCAAATTGTTAGTTGTAGCCGTTTTCTACATGAATAAAGGGACAGCCTCGATCAGGGATCGACGGGCTTTGACTGCATCGTTTCATTCTCCAGAGCATCAGATCGTGGATGCATCAGCACCGAGTTCTGATTATGTCTTCAATCTCATGCAGCATCTCTCTCACACGAATCAAGCCCTCATGCAAATCTTGGCATCGTTCCATAACTCGGTTCCCCATCGCCCTTCCACAGATCATCGCGTACGCCCGACATCTTTTCACGGCCTCCCAACAGCAGATGTAATGGTGTGGTTAGATCGTTTTGAGAACATTGCAGACTATCACTCTTGGCCGATGAGAGACACGCGCTTGAATTGCGCACTGTTCTTGAAGGTGTTGCCGCTACATTGTTTGTTCAACAGCATGATTCGATAAAGCAACATTGGCCCAGCCTCCGCCATCAATTGCTGCAGAATTTTGCCCATGCAAATGTAACTCAAATGGCTCTGCAACAGCTTGATGAGACATATCACAACGAAGAAGAACCTGTGGCCCAATTTGTTGTTAAATTAAATCAGCTTTTGCTTCGGGCAGACTCTTCCATGTCTGAGGAAATGAAACTTTTCTTTCTATGGCCTCGTTTGAGACATGATATCTCTCGTCGCACTCGAGATCAACGGCCCACAACATTTTTCGATGCTGTACAAATCGCTCAGCGCATTGAGTCTTCAATTGCGGGTGAGAATAAAAAGGCATTTCATTCACCTGCTCTTGATAGAAAGAAAGTCATCTCCGACTCTATGGTTCCAATGGACATTGATGTCCAAAATGTTCAGAAACACAGACAGTTCCCAAATCGCAAGAAACTTCCTGATCGTGACGAGCAGGGACGTCTCAGGTGTTTTTTGTAACAGGTTTGGCCATGTGGCTAAACTTTGCCGTAGCCCCAATCTTCGTAATGCTGTTCAGAACGTTCAGGTCACTCCTTCACCCACTCTTGCTGAACTCTGTGCCCTTTCAATCATGTCTCATCTCCACAACCTTGAAGCAAATTCAGTCCGACAACGATTTCAAGTTAGAAATCAACTCCTCTACTTTATTTCGCCACATCATGAACCCCGTCTATATATTCCACAAGCTCTTCGTTTTTACATTACAGATTATTTCCATTCCAATCCTTTGTTTGCTCATCTAGGAGTCCATAGAACTTTAGATGCATTACGTTCACAATACTACTGGCCTCATATGAGAAAATACATAACTGATCATTTACGGGCCTGCAATGTTTGTCAGTCTACAAAATCTTCTTTTCGAAAGTTGCCAAGGTTCCTTTAAAGCATTGCTGTTCAAAAGCCATTTGAATTGGTTGCCTGGGACATCATAGGACCTTTTCCACAAACGACTACTAGAAATAGATACATCATTGTTCTCACTGAGTATTTAACTCGTTGGTGTGAAGCTGCAGTAGTGCCAGACATCAATGCAGACACGGTGGCAAAATTTCTCACCCACAACAATTCTGTCCGATCAAGCTTCTTATTTCAAGTCTCAGGTGATGATAGTATTGGCGCAATGCCTCGGCGTATCACTCACTTTGGCAAGTCCCTACCATCCACAAACAGTTGGCCTTACAGAACGTCTCAACAAAACATTGAAGCAGATGCTAAAGATATATGTCAGCCCCACCCATAATAATTGGGATTAGATTCTCCCATATGTCCTGCATGCTTATAGGACGACTGTCCAAGCATTAACGCGTGTGAGCCCATTTCGCGCTCTTTATGGCAGAGATCCACAATTTCCACCAGTGCTGCCACAGATTCAAATCCAACCCAGGTTTCACGAGGCAATCGAATGGTATCTTCATTTGCAACAAACACAGCCCTTACTCCGTTCTGCAATTTTAAGAAATCTTCAAATGGCACAGTCCAGACAGAAAAAGCAATATGATACAGGAAGAGAACATGTTGTCTAGAATGAAGGAGACTTAATCTCAATTTATCATCCTGTGCGAAAGAAAATGTTATCAGAGAGCCTAATGCACAATTGGCTTGGTCCTTACAAAATCTTGAAGCAGATCAGAAAGTACACAAATAAAATTCAACGCTTATCCATCGGAACTGTTCACGTAACTCGGATAAAACCTTTTGTAGGTTTTCTTTTGGGGGGGAGATGTGATGGGTCGTCAGCTCCTGATGTGGCTCTGGCAGTTAGCCAAGGCCATTCTACTTGTAACCGTTTTCTACATTAATAAAGGGACAGCCTCGATCAGGGATCCACTACTGCACCATTTCACAATATCCATCCAATATTTATCACTCAATACTTCTTCGTGACTCTACTGGACTCTAATATATGCGATGTTCTTAAATCTCACACCTAAGGAACTCCCTTTCCCTCGGATTATACTCTCCCTTTCCCTCGGATTATACTTTTGTAAGGAGGGAGGTGTGCTAGATCTCCACCCACACTATGTATGGCTATAATAATTATATGATATATTATTGTAGAAATATTTTTAATTGCTTGTCCATACCAATTGTGAAACATTTTATTTTGATTTCTAGCCCTACATATATTTAGGTCAATTCTTACAATGTTTCTCTCTTTTGATGCATGTTCTCAATGCAAGGGAATGTCCAGAATCATTAGAGATAACCAAGCTAGATGCAAGATTGAAGGATGACAATAGCTTTATTCATATGGTTATAGTCCACATCATAATATTATATAGATTGCAACAAGGATAAATTATGATCTCTTATGAACGTAGACTTATTCATGTATTTGTTGGGCCTTGATTCCTAAAAGGAACAAATCTTTATACATTATCAAGGTAGTAATAAAGCACCACCCTTGACATTTGCAGGGAGGATTGAGTCCTAATGGATCTTGTATCTGACAAAATATGAAGAGGGGAGAGGAGAAGAGTGGAGATGAGGAGAGAGGGCACAGCTAGAGAGCACACCACAAATGACTAACTGTACACTAGAATTAGTTGAAAAAATAGAATATATACAAACCCTTTTAGGGTTAGGGTTAGGGGAGCTAACCCTTTCCTTTATAGCACTCTATAAGGTTAGTGCTATGCACATATGATCACGTGATGGTGCTATGCACACATGATCACATGATGTTGAGCATGAACTCTCAACACCTTCCCTCAAGATCAACATCATGAAGTAGGCCTTCCCTCAAGATGATGATTCTGGGGAATCGAAGAAGGACTGAGCATTACATTCCATCACACCCCTTTAATGGGAATGTCCTTCTTCTGCATCAAACCAAGAGCTAGTCGGTGTTTCTCGAATAGCTCTTTACCGAGTGGTTTGGTAAAGATGTCTGCAACATTTTCTTTGCTATCACAATGCTGCAGTGTGATGTCACCAAGTAACACTCTTTCTCTGATGAAGTGCTCTCTGACATCAATGTGCTTTGTCCTGGAGTGATATACTGGATTTTTGGCCAATGCTTGAGCCGATTGATTATCACAGTATATTGTTGTTGGCTTTGACTCATCAAAGTAATCTGTTTCTGACAATAGTCTTCTGAGCCATATAGCCTCACATGCACCTGTAGTGAGTGCTCTATATTCTGCTTCAGTCGAAGACAAAGAAACAGTTGGCTGTTTGTTTGACAACCATGATATAGCACCTTGACCAAGGAAAAATGCATATCCCTGTGTCGATCTCCTGGTCTCATGATCTCCAGCATAGTCACTGTCACAGTATTTATGCAACCGTGGATGACTTCCTCTGTATTCTATCCCAAATTGTCTTGTACCTCTGATGTATCTCAAGACTCTTTTGGCTGCATTCCAGTGAGACTGTTTTGGATTTGCCATAAACTGTGCTAGTGAGCTTACTGCATAACAAATATCTGGCCGTGTGATTGTCAGATATATAAGAGATCCAATGAGTTGCCGGTAGTATCTGTCATTGACTGTAGGCTTTTCTGAATCTTTAGTAAGTTTCAAACTCTGTTCCATGGGAGTGGCTGCAATCTTGCAATCGGCCATATGAAACTTCTTCAGGAGACTGTCAACATATTTGAGCTGACTCATGAATGTGCTATCTGAATCTCTCCAGAACTCAATTCCAAGACAATAGTGCATAAGTCCAAGATCTTTCATGTCGAACTCTGCAGATAAGTCTTGTTTTAGCTTTCGGATGAAGCTATCCTTGCTTCCTGTCACAATCAGATCATCTACGTACAAGAGTGCAATAGTAATATCTTCCCCGTGAACTTTGTAGTAGAGAGTATGATCTGCATTGGACTTCATGTATCCCAGATCAGCAAAATACTTGTCAATTCTGCTGGACCAACTTCTGGGTGCTTGCTTTAATCCATAGAGACTTTTCTTGAGATGGCAAACCTTGTTCTCCTGTCCTGGTTCAACATAACCGGCTGGTTGTTGCATGTAGACATCCTCGTCTAGATAACCATTGAGAAATGCATTCTTGACATCGAGCTGATACACATTCCATTTACTGAGTGTCGCTAGTGATATCAAGAACCGTATGGAATCCATCTTTGCTACTGGAGCATAAGTCTCATCATAATCTTGACCATATTGTTGTGCAAATCCTTTTGCAACTAATCTGGCTTTGTATCTCTGAATACTGCCATCTGGATTGTACTTCACTTTGTATACCCATTTGTTGGCTATGGCCTTCTTTCCTGGTGGAAGGTCGCATAATACCCAAGTGTTATTTTTATACAAAGCATCCATTTCCTCATTCATTGCAGTTTGCCATTCGGGCTTATCTACTGCGTCTTCGAAGTACACTGGCTCTTCTGTAGCCATGATGGTAGTCATAAGAGCATAGTTGGTGGTTTCCACCTGAATTGCTTTGCCTTTCTGAGCATATGTCAATCTGGCTGGTGGTCTGCTTTCCCTAGTAGACCGTCTGAGCTGCTGTGACACTGATTGGGGTGTTGCTGGCAATTCTTGCTCTTCTTCATCAACCTGTTCTATAGATGACTGTGAAGTCGATGCTTCTATCTCCTGTGTAGGCGAGGTTTTCCATTCTGATTCCTCATCGAAGATTACATCTCTGGAGATAATGACTTTGCGGTTGATGGGATCATACAATTTGTATGCTTTACTCTCGTCACTGTAGCCAACCATGATGCATTTGCGTGACTTCGCATCCAATTTCCTGCGATGATCATCATGTATGTGGGCATATGCTATGCAACCAAATATGCGGAGATGCCCAATGCGTGGCTTGTGTCCAGTGAATGCTTCATAAGGAGTCATACCTTGTATCGGTTCAGTAGGAAGCCGATTAAGCAAGTAGTTAGCTGTAGCTATTGCTTCTGCCCAATACTGATTCGGAAGATGCTTTTCACTAAGCATTGCTCTAGCACTGTCTGCTAAAGTCCCATTTTTCCTTTCAGCTATTGCATTTTGCTGAGGAGTATCTGCACATGTGAATTGTCTTCGAATGCCGTGAGTTTTGCAAAAGTTCATGAAGGCTGAAGACATGTATTCACCTCCTCTGTCTGATCTCATGACCTTGATCTTTCTGCCTGTTTGGTTTTCTACCATGGCTTTAAATTCTTGAAATCTGGCAAACACTTCAGATTTTTCTTTCAGAAAGTAGACCCAACAATATCTGCTGTAGTCGTCGATGAAGGTCAAGTAATAAAGTGAACCATTGATGCTGCGGGTCTGGGCATAACCCCATACATCTGTATGAATCAAATCAAGAATACCTCGTGCACGAGAGGTACTTCTGACAAAGTTGGTTCGCTTTTGTTTGCCGAAGCAGCATGCTTCACAAACTTTTCCAAGAAACTGTAGCTTCGGAATCCCAATTGCCATATTTTGATTCCTTAGATCTAACAAGTACTTGAAGTTGACATGACCATATCTCTTATGCCATTTTGCAGATAGTGGCATCTGTTGCATTTGGGCTGACATGGCATGTTGATCTGGTACTGTAGCTAGCATCCTGTATAAGCGTCCTTCCTTGACACCTTTTGCTACTAGCTGACCTCTTTTGGATTTGTCTCTGATAGTGCATTCATCACCGTCGAAGATGACTTTGTAGTTGTGTTCCGTCATTTGACCTACTGACAAGAGGTTCTTGCTGAGCTTCGGAACATAGAGCACATCTTTGACTAATCCTTTTGTACCAGTGAAATTATTCATAGGGATAACACCTGTCCCTTGAACCGGATTCGGTGTATTGTCTGCTGTATAGATGACATTCTTTTGACCTTCTAATGGCTTCATTTCTGTGAACCATTCCTGATGATTTGTCATATGAGATGATGCACCGCTGTCGATGTACCAAGGATCCTGTTCCACTTGGTCGACTTGATAGCTGAAATCTTCTTTGGGATTGAAATCAGTGTCTAGGTGCATTGTATCAGTCTGATGCAATTCCTCACTTGCAAGAAACATATTCCCATGTTCATTTGCAAAATGACTGTGACTAGAATGTCCACCACGATGATTTCCTCTTCCTCGAGAATTCCCTCGATTACTGCTGGATTGACCGCCTTGGTCATACTGCTTCTTGCGGCAATCTCTTTCATAGTGTCCAAACTTGTGACAATAGTTGCATTGAATGTTTGACACATTGGTGGATGCATTCCCTCGTCCTTGGAATCTTCCTCGGTTGGAATGATTTCCTCTTTGCTGATTTTGATGTTGCTGAGGATGCTGCTGATGCTGATGCTGATTCTGACTTTGATTTTGACCACTTTTCTGATATGATCTACCTCTGTTTCTGCCTTTGCCTCTGCTTCTGTCTGAAGCTGTGAATGCCTGATCATTAGAATGACCTTTACGTGCTTGAATGGCCTGAGTCCTGAGTTCTTCACCAAGTAGAACTGACTGAAGTTCTTCAAGTGTTGGAATTTGCCGTTGTATGGCAATACTCTGGACCAGATTCTCATATCCTTCTCCTAGTCCATTCAGGATTACTTGAACCATTTCTGCGGGATTCATAGTCTCTCCTGCTGCTGCAAGTTGATTATTGTAGTCTTTGATGCGAAGTACATAAGCATGACCGGTTTCATTGCTATTGCGGAAACTCTGGTTGATCTGGTTTCTCAAGGTGAGAATCCTGGATGTGTTCTTGGACTCGTAGAGAGCTGCGAACATATCCCATGCTTCTTTTGATGTCTTGACTGTGGTGAGCTGTGCTAGCATGACATCTTGCACATTCTGCTTGATCAGGTGATAGGCATACTTGTCTTTCTTATCCCATTCTGCTTGAGCTCGGGCAATGGCAGGATCTGCTACTGGTGCGGAAACTGTTTGTGTAGATGTAGATCCCGATGTAGATCCCGTTGCTGGTGCTGTGACAACAGATGGAGTAGAGCTACTGGTGGCTGGATCTGCCAATGGTCTAGGTATGGATCCATCGACATACTCCCATTTGTCCTGAAGCACAAGAATGGTCTCCATTCGGTATTTCCATGTACCGTAATTGGAGTTGTCTAACTTAGCAGATGCCTCCAGATTGAGGTTGCTAGTCGACATGGTGCAAACAATGTACTCAAAAAATGTCCTGGAAAACTCTGTATGAATCAACTGCAAATACACTGAAGATGCCAAGTGAAATCTCTGTACCGTCGGTGAAGATAGAACTGCAGTAAATAAGATCTGACCTGTGTTACAAGGCTTGTGGCAATGATGCCGGGAATAGCCAAGAGGCTTTACAAGGCTGAAAAAATGATGTGCACGATGCCGTGAGATAGCCAAATAGGCTTTACAATGGTGGCATGTGTGTGTGAAATCAAGTGCTATCTGCCCACTGAATCAATCTGCAATGCCTCTGAACTCTGAAGTCTGCTCACTGAACTGATGAACGTAAGATTTCAGGTAATGTAATGATGTGAAATCGGATGTGAGCGTATGGACTGACTCCGAGTAGGTACTAGTCGGGAATTTCGGGCATGGCTTAGATTGGCAACTTGGGGAATTCAAAGCGTCCCCTCTATGGCGATCTAGTCTACTCTGATCTAGATCTAAACCAACCGTCGATCGATGAAAGAACAGCAAATAATTCCTTTTCCTTTGTTCTTTTTAAGTGCTGGGTCAGATGCGTCGATGTAGAGGCAAATGTGCGTGAAGGAAGTGGTTTTGTCGGCGAAGCTCAAATGTGAGTGTAACTTGCGCCGAAATGTGCGCGTGATGTAACGAGCGCGTAGAGCACAAAAAATCGAGCGACTTTCCTTTTTGGAGCACCCTCAAATTCTTCCTGGATCAAGAGATATGACTTGATCTAGGTGGAGGGGCAAAAGGAGTGCAAATGGTGCTCAATGATGATGTGTCACTGTGAGTCACATGCAGTGATGATGTGGCACTGTGCTTAGCAAGAGGTGTGCCAGTGAAGCTCTGTGCTGAGATGGCAGTGCTGAGGTGTCACTGATGACGTGGCACTGATGACGTGGCAATGATGACGTGGCACAGATGACGTGGCAGATGACGTGGCATAAATGACGTGGCAGATGACGTGGCAAAATGACGTGGCAAATGACGTGGCAGTGCTGACGTGGCTGATGACGTGTCACTGGTGACGTGGCTGATGACGTGTGGTGACACGTGTCCAACTGTGGGTCAGTTAACCTAAGGTGCTCTTCACCGGACCGTGGTGCTATCCTTATCTGCCACGTCACTCCTGCCAGCTCTGATACCATGACAAAATATGAAGAGGGGAGAGGAGAAGAGTGGAGATGAGGAGAGAGGGCACAGCTAGAGAGCACACCACAAATGACTAACTGTACACTAGAATTAGTTGAAAAAATAGAATATATACAAACCCTTTTAGGGTTAGGGTTAGGGGAGCTAACCCTTTCCTTTATAGCACTCTATAAGGTTAGTGCTATGCACATATGATCACGTGATGGTGCTATGCACACATGATCACATGATGTTGAGCATGAACTCTCAACAGTATCTTGTCTCATGTCTATATATATTTTTCCCTTTGAAATAGGTGTAACATAGTTAGCATTCAAGTTCAATTTCAAGCTAATAGTTATGTGCTTAATGACAAAAATGGGACTGTGAAATATAAGGAGCGATCAATGAATGAATGATTGAATGCTAAGGACTCTGAATATAGGGAGGAATGAATGAATGCCAAGGAGGATGAACAAGTGAAGGGATTTAATTTGTGATCGTCTTTCTTGAGACATTGTGCACTCGAAAATCCATTTAGAGAGCCGTAATTTCACAACACTATATTTTGCTGTGTATTATGATAGTGTCTATTTTGTTGTCTCAACTCTTTTGCAATACTATTTTTTGCTGCGATTATGTGAGTGTCTATTTTGTTTTCTCATGTGTGTACTTTCATTTTGGACAAGAGTGCTTGGCATCGAGTGTTTGATAAACAATGGCTAAAGGCATCGTAGGTTTTTTGGGCGCGCCCGGAGGTAGGTGTTAGTGAAGACGATTGGCAAGAAGAGAAAAATCATCATTTTTGGATTTTTATGATCCACTTTCTATTTTCTTTTCTACAAATCCTCCATATGTTTAAAGACTCTCTCTCTGTCTCTTTCAATTCATCATCTCTCCACCCTCTTTTCAAAGCTACAAATCCAATTCGTCTTCTTCTTTGATATTTTAGATTTTGGGCAGGCCTTATCATTCACCTTTTGTGCTTGTGTTTGTGTTTGAGTTTTGTGTTTGAGATCGTCGCCATGGCGTCTCCTCCCCTCGTCCTCGGATCGCCTGCTCCTCCCTTCCAGGTTCCTCTCCTTCGCTTGCACTCCCCTTTCAACATTTTCCATCGCTTCTTTCGCTTACCATTTTGTTTTCCTTGCATCTCAGCTTCCCGAGCCCTTGACCGGAATCACATGGACTCTCGATAACTTTGCTGACAAGCCCGCCTTACTGGTTCGAACATTCTCTCCCCTGGATACCATATTTCGCTTGTCATCGTGCTTTTGCAGCTTCTCGGCGCGCAGAAATAAGTCGCTGGTGTGGAGTGCTTGAATTCTTTTTTCTTTTCTTTTTTTTCCCAGAGAAGGAGTGCTTGATTAATTCTGTAGCTAGGGGATAGCTTTTAATCCAAGCCGGCAGCCAAAATTCTTCATGTAGGCATTATGATCGCCTTGTAGAGTATATCAACCTGATCGCCCGATAAGGCCGTAGCAATTGGCAATTCTGAAGTATCTGAGCCTTGACATATGCTCTATAGTCGTGGCAAGAGTTTTGTAGTGCTTTTAGTGTACAATTTATATTGGTTAAACAGACATTCCACTTTCCTTTCTAAGTCTGATTCTAGGCACCAATCAGAGCCGAACTTTATCGCATACGTGGATGATGCAATGATCTCGCAGAAGAGAGTCCAGCTCAGCAAAAAGTTAGTAAAATTCCTGGCGCCCTTAATTATGAGATAATTGTAGGAAACACTGGAGTTTCCACGTGTAAATAGATGCACTCCCGTCAAGATCATGGTACATGACGAGTTTCTCTGGAATGTTAACAGCAGCAAAGCGTTTTCCAGGTAATTGCACCTGCGGTTGAGTTTTGTGACGCCCCAAGGAAGCTGCCGGGAAGCAACGTGTTTACTTTGCAAGAACATAGCAATCCTCTAGCAGTATGTGTTTGAATCGAGCACCCGCGGTTATGGAGTTTTAGAGTGGTGAGCTGAAGGCCTGGGGTCCCGCATGCCTGGGTCCGTCAGGGTCTTGGTATCTTCTCCGTTCTTTGGTTAGTTACAAAGCAGGGAGTCCACACTTGAGGTGGCCCTGAATACATAAGGTGGGGGCAAAGAGTTTCCATGAGTTGTCTGGTGGGTGTTAGTGCTTCACACAGAAAAAACCAACAAAAACAATTGGCTAGCAAATGCACGAGAGCCCCAATGTGACGCCATGACAACTATCCTTCTGATGAAAGTGCTTGAGAGCCGTTCTAATGAAAACACATAACAATCAAGTCCCGTCGATGTTTAAGAGTAGGCCCAGCTCTCCTGTCATTCATACACAGTCAGTCCAGTGGGCCTGGCAGTAACTAGCCACAGTTAGCAGCTCATTGCAGTACATATATGGAGCAGATATCGGTGCAAAATTACATCAGATGGTGAATCGAATTCTTACCGTCACAATTAAGACTCCTTTTAGGAATTTCCTTGCAACCTGTGCGTGTTGTTTTCCTTGAAGCGTTATGGAAGGGTCAGTCGTGCCTGTGTTGGGTTATCAGAATCTTAGCTCACAAATCTGTTTGTGAAACGCATGTAACACTGGTATCACAACCTTTTTGCCACATTTCCGCATAGCAAGTAATTCATGGTTTTCAGAAGTGTCCAGTGCTATGGTTGCTGACGGTGGCATGAAGCAGGGCCCCTGTCTGGGCATCGTTCTTAAATCTTGTGGCCTGGGCTGTCAATCCAGGTGGCCACATGGCAGAGCTTTGTCCTTCGTACAATGGGGACACTACAAAACCCCAAGGCGTTTAATGCCCGAGTTGAGAAAAGACTCCTCGATATTTTTGGGGGTATGAGAGGCTCTTGGTGTGGCTCGGTTTGGGTCCCCTTTTACGGGCATATATTAAGCCTTCCCTTGTGTCCCTACCCTTGGAGGAAGCCAAGGGGAGTTTGCTGAGAGTGTCTGTGACAACATTGCATAAACCTAGAATATACTTGATGCTCATATGGACTTTAGCCAAGAGCTCTACCCATCGAGCTTGGCAAGCATTCATGACAGGGCCCAGGCTGTGTGAAAATCTACTGACAAGGAATGATGATCCATTTTGACCACTGTATCCGCACTGAGGATATAATGTTTCCAGTCCAGAAATGGCTAAAAACTCTGTCATATACAGGATAATATCCGAAAACTTATGACTGTCAAAGGCAATGACATGTCAATTTTGCATAAGGGTGGCTCCAGTAGTGACGTTAGAGGCAGCGTTCATAACTTCAAAGGGAAGGTTGGGATCAGCGATTGCCATGACCGGTGTAGAGGTAAGAACCTGTTTAAGTTGCTGAAACTGTATTCGGTTTTAGGTGTTCCATTGGAAGGAGCAGTGCCTTTCAAAAGATGGGTGAGAGGAGGGTCAATCTCAGAAAAATGGCAAACTTTGGTGAAGATATTTGCTAAGCCAAGGAAAGACTGCATATTGGATGTCTCCTGGAGTGGGGAAGTCCTTCATGACTTTCACCTTCTTTGGATCAACTGCAATGCCATCTGATGAAATAATATGTCCCAAGTATTTTATTTGCATGAAAAAATTCACTCTTGTCACAATTGATATAGAGGGAATGCATACGTGATGTAGGGACTGCTTATGCTTGATCAGAGTACAGCTGAAGATCAGGATATCATCAAGATAGACAACGACAAAACTTTTTTGGGTAAGGCCAGAAGATAGCATTCATGAACGTCAGCTAGATTTAGATTTAGATGCTCGTTTGGGAGAGACTAAAATGAAATCGTTTAGACTTCACAAGCAGTTGTAGCTTGAATGAAGAGATTTGGACTACTTTTTGATTAGCCTTCTCCTTGAGTGCTAGCCTTCGCCATGGCTGAGTTTGCCCTTCACCTCTGGAGTGCCGACAGGAACTCAGTATGAAGACTTTGTATAAATGGATGCTCAAGTATGTGTGGGTGTGTGGATTTTTGTGTGTGAGAGCATACTTTTATACTATGCTCTACACCCACTGTTGGGCACTGATGACGTCAGTGGGGATGTCATAGTAGCTAGTCCCTGCTATGCATGATGGAGTTTATGGTTCTCAATCTTATGAGTGACTCTCGTGAGATTGAAACTGCACTATGTTGTGTTTTTAGAGGATGAGTTTGGGAATGTTCCTGGATTCATCTAGGTATATGAACGTGGCAGGGGCATTGGTCATTCTGAAGGGCATAACAAGGCATTCATCGTGAAGTGACCATACTTGGTTTGAAATGTTGTCTTATATTCATCACCTTTGCGAATGTGAATTTCATTGTAAATTGGACTTGAGATCAATTTTGGCAGAAGTATTTGGCAGGCAACAATTGATCAAAAAGGTTGTTGAGATGAGGCAGAGGGCACTTGTTTTTTATAGTGAGCTTTGAATAAGCTTGAACATCGATGTAGCCGTTTAGATGTTTTCTTCTTTACAACCAATAGAATAGGAGTACCAAAGGGACTGCTATTAGGTCGGGTGTGACCTTTGTCCAGTAACTCCATGCTTTGATACTGAATTTCCTCTGACTGGGTAAAGGAAATTATGGGAGCAGTGATTGTCCACTAGAACTGAGACAGTAATGGTGTGCATAAAGCCTTGGAACTGGAGCACCTATTTGACAAGGTGGGTGCACACTGATACAAGGGTGACACGTACTCCATTGGTGGAAACCTTTTTGGACAGTCAATCCAGTGATGTGCGATGGAACAAATGGTGCACTGTCTAGAAGAACCTGTGGATCATGACGAACTAGTGGGAGAACCTGTATGATAATGAGAAGAGTGATGTCTCCAAGGAGGTCCATTAGATGAGAACCAAGGCTGTCGATGGTGATGATTATGGCCATGTTGCTGGGTGTTTTGGCCAGAGGAAGATTTCCGGAACCGTTGGAATGTCTCATTGGCAGCAATGCTGCTACACACACACACGCACGCACGCACGTGCGCGAGAGAGGAACAAACCCAAAACACATACACATACAGGAAGCCAAACAACCAGTCTCCTCCCCCCAAAAACAAAAAAAGCAGCAACCCAATTTTCTTTTGGAAAAATCAGGAAAAAAGTCGAAAAATATTTTTTCCAATTTTTTTAAAAACGTCCTTTCGTCTATAGTGCCATGTTTCACACGTTTCCTAGAAATGTTTCAGCTAGTGTTTTGTGGTGACTATGATTTTAACAGAAACAGAGTTCGCAGACCATTAGAGAAATGGGTGCTCATGTATGTTGGTCTATGTGGATGTGTGTGTGTGAGGTGCATGTGCATATATAATGGCCTATACCGGCATTGGTAACATCAGTGGGGTGTCATAGTAGCAAGTCCCTGCTATGCATGATGCTTTCAAGGTCAAGACTGCACTGCTTATTTTTCATATACATGATAAATTCGGACATGGTTTTGGAATGATGTAGATATAAGAAACAAAGGCCGCCCACAAGTTTAAAATTGTGGCATGTAGGTTCATTCCAACATATGTGACATTGTTGGAATATTCAATGTCATTATTGAAGATGCCATACTTTCTAGCCTATGCAATGCCTTCTAATAAAATCTTATCAATGTTGCTTTTATTGAATCCGGGATTAACATTTTTTCATGCAAGGTGTAGCCATGATCTTTTGCACTCTTCTACAGCTGTACTAGTTAAAATTTATTGGATGAAACAGAATGTGCCTTGTACAATCCTTTTAGGTTTGCTTTCTGTTTATTTCCAAGTAGATGCAAGATTTTATAGCAGCTGTGTCTGTATGCCTTTATCAGGCTATAAAACCCTTGTAGGTTTGCTTTATGTTTATTCCCAAGTACTCAAAGCAGATGCAAGATTATGTTGTATGCCTATAGTAAGGTTCCTTGGAGCCTTCTGCCAGATGGCACTTTTCATTTTCATTGGATGAGGACTGGCCTTTTGATATATTTGGGGAGTCTAATGATTCGGTTGTCTACTCTTTTTGGCTTCTTTCACTGCTTTTGATTGTAATCTTCACATTTCTATGACTCACGAACCATATTAGCATAAATTTTAAAGAGTTTACCAATGCAAATGCTCTTTCTTTCCTCTACTGTTATGTGGTTTGACTTAATGACAGGATTTGGAGAGCTGTAAGGGGAAGTGTGTGATTGACTGATTTGAAATGTCTCTGGCTTTTTATAATAGGTCTGTTGACTACCTACCGTGAAAATATATGCAGGTTATGTTCATCTGCAACCACTGCCCTTATGTTGTGCATCTGAAGAAGGCTTTTACTGAGTTTGCAAATGAGTACCTTCCAGTACGTCAGCTCTCGTGTCATTTTGGGTGGCTAATTCTGAGGATTGAACTTTGGGAATTGGAAGTTGCTACCTGATCTGCTGCATTAGTATTTGGGTTCTGCAATGAAATGATGATGATGCTATTAAACTCGGCACTGAGATATCCTTTTTTATGACATGAAGAAAGGCCTGGGAGTGGTAGCCATCTCGTCAAATACAGTAAAGACGCATCCACAGGTGTGTCAACCTGAGTCACTCTTCTCATTCTCACCCTCTTGTCTTTGTCTCTGTGATACTGAAGTTTCATCTGCAGGACTTAAGAATCGAAGGGCACAAACGTGTCATATGCACGTGTGTCACTGTGCCTTTTGTATTGCAAGAACTGCTGCTCTGTGTGTTGCTGATTCTATGTTTTCTTATGTTCACTTTGTCATGTATATGTTTTGCTTAGTGTCAATTGGAGAAGCATGTAGGATCTGCCATTACCCTCTCTCCCCCCCCCCCCCCCCGCTCTCTCTCTCTCTCTCTCTCTCTCTCTCTCTCTCTCTCTCTCTCTTCTCATCTCCTTTTTTGGCTTCCTTTAAGAAGATCCTAATATGTTTATGTTCAACAGGATGGTCCTGAGTTCATGGCAGAAGACGCGAAGCAGTTTAAGTATCCATTTCCATATCTCTATGATAAGGTGAGACACTGCCACACGCTTCTGTAGTGGGATTATTGATCCCCTTTAAATATTTAAGAAAATATAGACTATCAATATGGTCTTTGTCATATCAATACAATTCGTTTTACATGGATCTCAGTTGAGCTTTGTCTTGTATATGAAATGGAAATCTTCTCTGAACTTACGCTTGAGATAATTTTGACTGTTTTTCATTGAAAGCAGCTACTGGGAGCAAACCTTATTTTCCTGTTGTCTCTTCTTCTCTCCTTTCCAATGTCTGTCCCTGGGGAATTCGAGCCAGGGCAATGTCAAGAGCTGTGCTTATTGTATATTTGTTTAGTGGGAGCTGAATCATTCTTCATTTGAGATAGGCCAACGTACAGGGCACTTCTACTGTTTTGGAAAATGTGTACCCCTTGCTGAATATACCACTGCTCTCGGTAGTGAAACAAAGGCAATAGAGATGAAATGTATCACTTTTACATTTAAGTAAATATAAGGCAATACAGCAACATTGTTGAAGAGGCCTCTCTTTTTAGAAGCTATCCTGCTGATGGGTGAGCATGAATCTGCTATCCATGGGACACTTGGCCAATGAAAATGGACAGCTAGCTGCTATGCAACTTATTTCTCAAGATCCCAGCTCACTACCTAGAGTGTCCTGGACACAGGTGCGAGCAACCAGGATCGAGGGCTACACAACCAACAGATTCCTCGACCATGAGAGTGTAAAAGATGCTCCCACCGTTCGGCGGTCTTCTTAGACCCCTCCATGCCCTACTCCCAAGCGGCTTGCAGGGTGTTGATGATATGATGCGGGATGTTGACCAGGGTGGCGGCAGGCCGAGTCTGTTGACCCCCATCATGAAATCTCACTATGCTACTCAGATACTCCAGGCTATGATGCTAACAACCGTATCCTAGACACCATTCTATAGAGAGAAATTTGGTCATCGGTGAAAGGGATGGACCAAGTTAAGATCCAAGCAAGTGACACTCAGTCCGTTTATCCTATAGGCTGGAGAAACCATCTCGATGGGGAAAGGTCTATTGGGTACGTAGCCCCATCTCGAGGGAGCACTACCAAATCCTTGGAACTGCTGGTCAGCTCCAAAGGCAGTGAGCTATGGTATGAAGGTCCCCGATGTCATAGTAGTAATAGACCTCGTCCACCCTCATCTATTCCATCCAAGGTCTCTGTGCAAACCTTCAGAGCTACTAATCGAAAGAAATAAAAAATCTTCCTCAAGTGAAGCCTAGTTCAAAAACAGCCCCAAAGCCTAGTAAGGACCTCTTGAGGCACATATTGCTTGAGCCGGCGCTGCTCCCATGAGGGGGTCCAAGTCGGCGAGTCCAATTGAAGTCGTCTACCAATGTGGGTAGTGTAGAAAAAGAAGGGCACCTCCACCACGTGATGTGAGTACACCCTACCTTGGAAAACCAAAACCGCCCACTTGGGTCCCACTGCACCGTGCGCAAGTATCTACCCTCCCATGACCAAAGGCACCACCTAGGGTCTAAGGCATCTAGGGTTCTAGCAAGCCCCTTTTGCCATGCCTCCACATTGGCCTTTTCAATCGCTTGAATCCTACTACTAGCTCCTCTCAAGTGCTCCTCCACATTGGCCTTTTCAATCGCTCGAATCCTGCTACTATCTCCTCTCAAGTGACCAAGCATGCTCTGCCTTTGCTCAGGCTGTTGGGGGATTCGGCTCCATGCCCCTATGGATCTCGCCAAATGATGCCCACCCAATGTGCCTGCGATATGCCAGTAGATGACCCTCCTATTTCTTGAACTCATGTCTTCCGTGGGGTTTGTGCAGATGAGGCTTCTTGAGAATGCCGCTCGACTCTTATCAAGCTCTGCATCAATGGCGACCCTTTCCTTGTGAGAGGGGCCTTATATGTAAATGCAAGCTCTCAAAATGAAATAGACAGCAGGATATGGCAATCAATAACTAAATAAGAATGTCCAAAGAGAGGACCCAAAAGTAGATACAATAGGTGCACTCACAAACCACAATATGCGGGTAGTGGGGTGTTCACACACTAGTGCTAGAGCTGAGGCCACACAATGTTGCCCAATCCGTTGCTTACTCTGTGCAAGAATACTCACGCCCTAGATAGTGGTTGCATGCGAGGAGATTTAAATTTATGTCCCTCAATGGTCTTGCAAACTATGATGAGTCAGAAGGCTCAAGGCCTAAATGGTTTTGTTAGTGCAGAAATGTCCGGGAGAGGATATAATTTGCACTCCACCATGCTTTTTGATTCAGGACCGATATCTCCCCTCCTCTCTGCCTTGATATTATCCATGACACGCAAAATAGGTTTGTTTAGGAGGGGAATATCTTGGAGAACATCACTTTATAAGGGACGATTGTTTGGGCCTCATAGGAGTCGTAACCTCTCTTGATCCTCCTCCTAGATTTCAAGAAGGCCTATGATAGGATGGATTGATTGGACTTAGGGTACCATGAGGAAGACATAAAGGTAGGTCTTGTCCAAACGCGCCTAATGATCTGACAAGAGTTACTAGACTCTGAGTTTGTAGATGACAAAGCGATTGGTTGATAGTCTGGAGAAGATGTGACTCATTTTGGACCAGTACTTTGGTGCTGAAAACTAGTACAACTTAGTTGGTTTTTTCACTAAGACGTATAGCTCTTGTATTGGGGATTTGGATCCCAAGAAGGCAAACTGAATGCCGGTCATAGAGTGTGTGCATTGTAATTTGTTGGAACTTCACCAAGCTCTTCCTTGCAAATATAGCCTTGGCAGTTAAACAAGTCATTTGATCCGTAGCCTAGTATGTTATACTATGGTGACTGGAGATGCACAAGATAGCTATAAGGATTGGTCAACTTTCTATGGGCATGGGATAGTTGAAGTCAGATAGCTTGATAGATCATCCTTCCTTAGTTCCAGAAAGAAAGAAAAAAAAACAGATACAATGAAAGATACGGGTGGAACCACTTAAAAACAGGCACCCATACCCCAAGGCTGGTCTTAAACGAGACCATAAATAAATACATTGCGACATCGCTGCAAGGTAAAGAACATAAAATGTAAAGGGCAATGATGGGATGACCCTGGTTGTCGACTACGAAATCAGCTATCCATCAGGGTGACTGGACCTGTGTATGTTGTCTGTGGGACTAACTCCACTGGTTGGCTGAATATGGACAAGATAGCCTCGTTTGACAATGGCTTTGGATCTAATGAGGGCTGGCGACATTGAGGAAGAAAATCAGTGATGGATGCTGTTGTCTAGACTGCCCGGGTCCCTCCCTGCAACATCAAGGAAGAAAATCAGTGATGGTTACTATTTTTCTAGACTGCCTGGGTCCCTCCCTTCTCCTCTGTAGCTTCCTAGAGGAAGCTCGTCATGTGACAATTGCAACTGTCACTTCCGTGGTCTGTCTCCTCGCATAAAAAAGTAGGGAGGAGATATTTTACGGTCTTCGTGAGAGTGTGTACCCGAGGTCTAGTCTGTCGGGTTGTGTACTTTTGGCTCTCTTCTACGTCTAGTCTCCTGTTGCCCTTGGCATGGGTCATCGGAGAAAAAGTTCATGAGCATGCTTTGATTGGACTCTAACGGTCACTCCTGTGTTCTCCTCTAAGCTTATGTGAGCTGATCTCTATGACTCTGGGCCTCGAGGAGGGAAATCGCCATGCGTCTCTGATCAGTGTGTGCCAAAAACACTCCAGTGGGCCAAAACTGCTGCTGAAAAGACAGTGATGCCGTCCACGGATCTCAAAGTACACTGGGCATCTGAAGGCAAAATGTTATTCTACCTCGGTCTCTTGCATATCACATAGAGTGCAGATCTGGCTCTCACGTGGGATGCCCTCTGCCCGCCCTGTCTCCACTCATAGCATGTGTGAAGAAACCTAGAACTATCCACGCAAGATCCTCAATGCATGTGAGAGATAGACTTTGTCAAGACGGGCAAGATGCATGGAGATTGCCTAGTACACACAAAATCATCCAAGTAAATGGCCATGAAGTCCGTTAAGTTATGAACCTATGAAAAGTGAATGGGGCATTATGCATACAAAATGACATGACTTTGCAAGCATATGCACCCCACTCCTTGAGTGCCAAAGAAATCTGATTGTACCTATTATAGCCATCCATAAAGGAGTACATCTCGTGCCCTACAACTTGATCTAGTATACCATCAGTGAAAGGAATTTGGAAAGGGATTTCGCATTATCTGAGCATTGAGTTTCCTATAATCCACACAATCTCAGAGCTTTCCATTCTTCTTGGGTACAACCACAATTGGGAATAGCCAATCACTTTGACATTGAGGCCATCTCCCTCACCTACTTGGTGCGTAGGTTGGCAGTCCAATGGCAGGAGATTTAGGATACAACTCTATGGAAGCGCTCCTCTCTTCTACCATCCCTCAATCTGTGAGAATATACAAAATACCTGAAGGCTAGTCCTTGTGGACTTGCGATAATGCTAAGAGGTCTTATAGGAGCCCTCATTAACTTGCTTCCAGGTCCAGTGCAAGGTATAGGAAATACTAGTGGCTCTAGCAATTGGGAAGGGAATATAGTCACTCAGGTTCTTGACATGGAAGCTTTGAATCCTTTCAGGATTGTCGTTCCTAATCGTGGCAGTCTCAAGTACCATAGCCAAAGGAAAACGACGATTGATCCGCTGCTTTTCAAAATTGTTGCAAGCTGCCGCTATATTATTGATTGTCTTCTCAATCTCCTATTCTGCTGCAAGGGCACTTTGCAACTCCAAGTCCAAGACTTCCATCATGCACCCTGCTCTGATACCAATGTTAACACGAACATGGAGAGGTCTTCCAAGATTCACCACCCAGCCCTCGGGTTTCCCTCGTTGCTTCTACAACCTCTTTGGTTTACTGTTGACGTGATCTCCTCGAGAACCTTTGGAACCGTCCCCTGAACCCAGTGTTTGTGATTTGAGATCTCTCCCATGTGCACCCTCATTTAATGCCTAGGCCTTGCTATAGAACAACCTTTACCTTGTAAGGCACTCCATTAGTCATGGATCTGTTCTTAAATGTGCCGCTCTTGCAAGCACTGCCGAGTTATCATGGTTTCCCACCTTGACGTAACCTAAACCTTTAGGTTGCATTATTACTTCTGACATCACATTTGGAACCTGGAAGTACAAAGCAAGACTTTATTGACTAAGCTTGTAATTTGGGGACTTTCTCTAGGGCTTCGATCTCGGAAGCAGCTCAATCTTCATGGCTTTTATTTATCTATTTTTGGGTGATAGAACTCAAGGGCATCCCCTTCTATTTGTTCTCTTTTGCATTTTCAGCAAGGTGAGGCTGCCTTTGGGCTGAGAACCTAGCTTGAGTGAGGGGAGATTTCTGGGCAGCCTCTATTTTGAGGCTTCCTTATTCAGATTGATGGACATCTAGTTGCTCAAAGTTAATAGCATGTTGGGATTTATAGGGTAGAGGTGTCATTTACTGAATGGGTGACTGCTTTTCATTCGGTTATGATCTCCCAGAACCTTTATTCATACCAGGTTACGACCTCTACAGGTCACTGCTATAATTTATAGACCCTGCTAGTCATTCAAGAGAGATATTAGTCAAGGTTGGAGAGAAAACCTATTGACAGTATGATGCCTTTCCTTGTTCATCTGCCTTTTGTCGTGAGAGGGCCTTGTCCCTTATTACTCTTTGCTTACAGCTGAGTTTTCGGTTTTTCACTCGTGCAGTAGACCTCAGTCTTATCGTCTCTACAAGATCTAGTGGATGGATACAGCCCAAGAGCAAAGGATCAAAGTTGTTGGTTGCTGTTGCAAGCTGTGTCTCATTGGTCCATCTTGGATAGAGTTTGCGGAGGCTCCTCAGCAGGGCACACGATGGAGTCATGGGCCTCTCTCTCTCAGCTAAGGTGGGATCGGGGGCCCAATGTCGTTGCACTTCAGCAGAGTCTGCTGAACATCGTGAGATTTTGGTTAGAGGTAACCTACGTTTGCAGGGCCTTACCCAGGGTTCCTTCGTACTCAATGGCACTGTCTTTGGCAGATGGTCAAAAATGAAAAAATCACCTTCTTTCACTGACTTATGCATGATCATGGCATAGCAGTGGGCACTTGACCTCAGAGGATAGGCAGATACCCAGTTTGTCAGCGCTGTTTTTCCCTGGCGGAGATGTTTGTTTTCAGTCTTCTTCTGTTGTTTTCAACTCTCACCTAGCCTGATGTGTCATAGTCAGTTCAACATAGCATAAGCTTATTTTAGGAAGCTGAACCATTTCCTTGAACTTTTTTACTCTAGTTTTCAGAGACCTTCAGCTGCAATGTCTCACCTTCTCAGCGGCTTCATCCACACATCCACGGATTCTCAGGCTGATAGACTCAGAGCAGAGACTTTCCTCAGGGTGCGGGTTTGCAGCATTGATTTTAGTATGGCATGACTTGGCATTATGCACACCCTTGTCAGCTTGTTTGGCTCAGGGTCAGGACCTACTGATGCTGTTTATTTTGTGATTTTGCATGTTGTGTAGGGGCTTTCACCTCTCATCGCATAATTTTAAGGATTGGGTCTTCCACCCCTTCTATCGTTTGTCAAGATGTTTGCACATAAATTCTATGGCCCCTGTGAAATTGTAAGAAATGGAGAACCAATGTCATTGTGTACACATCCTTCCATCTATGGTTGGGACTGGTCATGTACAGTATGTACCAGGAAAATTAATTATTCTCCCATGTTTGGGTAAATATTTGCTCGTAAAGTTCTATATGGAGTGGAAAACCTACCTGAAGAAACTGGCACTTTGTTCAAGAGTATCCTTATTGAGTATGGCTATTTCGTAAATTTTGCCAATATTTTGAAAGGTTTTCTAGGGAGTTTATTCTGATGTCACAAACGGACCTGCAATATAGCTGCTACTAAGAACATTATTTAAAAGAAGATATGATTTAGGTTTGTTTAACTGTTCAATTACAAGGACACAATGTTCCTTCCAAGCGGAGGAGGTTACTTTTTACGAACCCTAGTGGAGGAAGTTACCAAGTGCTAGCCTTCGTTACGAGGGTTCTGTGTGCACATCTGTGCATGTCATCATATGTTTATATGATGTTTACATCCATGTTTGGTATTGACAAAGTCCATAGGAATTCGATACAAGCTAGTCCTTGCAACCTCATGGTCTTGGTTATTGGAAGTTCTAATTTAGTTTTGCTATGTAATGTAGATCTTACCATTTTTGCCTTGACAATGCTGAGTTAATAGATAATACAAGCATTGTGAATGAGCTGTAGTGCCATAACATTTAATGCTTTTACCATTAAAAAAATTCGACTTAAAGATCTGACCAGCAGTTTTCCCTTGCATGATCCTATCTAATGCTTAGTATAATGGGATGTCCCTCATGTTACAGACACAGGAAGTTGCAAAGGCTTATGGCGCTGTGTGTACTCCCGATTTGTTCTTGTTTAAAAAGGTAATCCTGAATGAGTACAGTTCAGAAAAGGATGGATTAGATTTGAGAGTTCGTTTTTCTAAGATTTCCATGGTTATTTTAACCATGTATCATGAAGTTTCAGCTGGCTGATAGAAACTATCAATGCTGTAGAGTCAACTTGCTTTGGGCATTTAGTGCTTCAAATTTTGAGAATTCAAATTGAACTACTTTTTGTGGAGTAACTGTTTATTTGGAAACTGACAGCAATCAGAAGGATTTGTGCTCGCTTATCATGGACAGTTTGATGATTCACGGCCCAGAAATGGAAAGCCAGTCACTGGCAAGTAAGTGTTCTAGAACTATGAATGAGAAAGGCTTTGTTCTTAGAAGAGATGATGTGCAATAACTGATTTCTATGACTTGTTTGCACTGCCAATGTTTTCTGGCAGGGACTTAAAAGCAGCAGTGGATTGCATTTTGGATGGCAAAGAAATATCTTTTCCACAGAAAGCATGGTCAGCACAACTTTGAAAACTTTCAGAGTGAATTTTTTTCTCAAAGCATAGGGTGCTCTACATCATTGAAAATTTTTTCTCATCTTCTAAACGATGTTCTCACCTTGTGGAGCTTTTCTCACTTGCAGTGTCGGTTGCAGTATCAAGTGGGAATGACAGAGTTAGTGCAATTCGGCTCCTATAAATATACAGTGGATAAAGCAAGCAGTTTGAGCAGACTACATGGCAAACATTGCTAACGGAAAATAAATTTTATCATTGAATCCTTAATATTATTGTCAGTGATGTTTGCTGGGACAGGTCTGATGGGTAAATATATATAACCAAGAATATTCTCATATGTAGCATGAAGTTATCTGAATTTGCGACACTATACAACTTTCTAGAAGGGAGTTTCGGACTCTCTCTCTCTATATATATATGTGTGTGTGTGTGTGTGTGTGTGTGTGTGTGTGTGTGTGTGTGTGTGTGTGCGTGTGCGCGCGCGCATGTATACATACATATATTTATGAACCTTACCTTTCTCAACGGTCGTAAATAAAATTGAACAATTTGACTAGTTGGAAACTTATACCATTATGCACATTGAGGGTTGTGATCAAAGGTATTAACCTTGTTTAGGTCATAACTGGTTGTATCTATATAGTTGTTTTGTGTCCTTAGGCTTTCGTACTCTCCTTTGGAGGCAAGCTAAATCTTTAATGGACCCATTTCCCAGTGCTATCACCATTTGTACGGAATTTGCTAAATCTCGTGGTGGTTTGCACAAGAGAAACATTTTCCAAGTGTGCTCTCCCAAGTGCCCCTCCCACAACTAGATTCCTATCTAACCCTCTTTGTTCAATTATTTCTCACACATGAATCACCAAAAAAATGTTTTGAGAGATCAAAGAACTCTGAAAGAAACAAAACTATGAGTGTGTCATTCCAAACTTGGGAGTATTGCTCCTAGCTCCAAAACATGCAAAGTAGGTCTTTAGCCCTTCACAATGCTTGCTCTAGCAAGCCAAGAGGTCAGATGGAGCACTCCTTGCTCCTTCAATCAGCTCCATAGCTCCGGAAGTAGAAATGCCAAGTTTCTTGCTCACGAGCATGACTTAAGCGCGCACACACAAATGAGTAGATCAAGCAAAGGTTGAAACAAGCACACAAGCTCCAATCTCAAACAAGCATAAATGAGTAAGAAACAATAATATGCAATGTCACTATAGGAGGAAACATGGGTGGGTGTGTGGGTAGGTTCATGTGTGTGTGTGTGTGTGAGAGATAGAGAGAGAGAGAGAGAGAGAGAGAGAGTTTATTAATAATAAAGTCTTCAAAAGACCAAAGGGTCTATGAGGTTGAAAGAACTTGATAGAAGAGTTGAAGGGGTAAGCCTCTGAACGAGCACCAACACCCATGGTGGATACAAAAAAATGCCATAATCATAACGAGACCAATACCTAAGGAGAAAATTTGAAAAGTCTTTGAGCTCATGGAGAGGATGGGGGTTGGCAACACTATGGTGAGCATCTGGGAGTTGGTGGGTATGTCGGACCTAAGAGCAGATTAGCGATGTATGAAGTTGTGGTGGGAAAAAGCCTACAATAGAGCACTAACGATCCTCGGTGAGTGTGGTGCGTTGTGGTCTCCTAGTTATGGCTCTCTAGCGAACCAATGCCACAGTCACTCTTGTCGGTCGTTTCTTGATTTGGTAAGCATGAAGGGAATGTCCCCATCCTTATTCGTGTGTGTCTCAACTTGTTGGCGAGTTTGTCGTGTCCGTTGATCTTACCCTTGGATCTGATGTCTCCCTGATTATTGTTGGTCAGTGTTGTTTGGCTGAAAAACTCACTAATCATGCTCTAATTGGAGTCTGGTTCCACATCTTGGTCTTGCCTATGTGCCTTCAGCAACTGGTCCTTGTATCGGATTACCTCATGGATGAAAATTGCCAAGCATCTTTGATAGGAGACTCGAAGGGGTTTGAAACCGTCCTTCAAGAAACAGTAATAGCGACGTCTGATCTCATAGTATATAAGATATCTGAAGGCGAAATGCTCCTCTAACTCAATCTCCTATTGATCACACAAAGTGTGGATGCGACCCTCTCTAGGTATGCCCTTTGCCTTTTTTCACTCTCAATGTGAAGTCTATGCGATGAGACATGGAATTGCCTAATCAATATTCTCAAGGAGTGGGGGATGTAGGTCCATGTGATTAATGAAGCCCTTTGTTGAAATTTGCAAGCAATGGTCTCTGTAGAAGATGAGCTTCACTGGAAGCTCGCAGGGTGCCAACCAGGTCATGAATGTGTGGAGCTATAAGAGATCTCTCGGATAACCTAGTTCACCTTGTGGTATGTGAGTGGGATGAAGGAGGCCTCAATGCTGTACTGGGAGGGGGTAGTGACACAACCCAGAGTTCTTGAAATCCTAGGCTTGCAAAACAAGCACAAAAAAGGCAACCATAGAAACAACATAGAAGGGTGCAGGCTAGCTCACCACCCAATCATGACGTTCGCGAGAAAAGGACTCAGGAAAATAGGAGTCCCCTCTGCTAGTGTAGAGGAGTGGGGGGTAGAAGAGATGCATCATGGCACAAAGAGTGAGAGCACAAGTGAGGCAAAATCCATGTATTAGAATTAAGGAATGACCTCCATTTTATAGAAAAAGAGGATGGTGTAGGCACCTCCCCTAAATCAGTGGCAATCAGCCCCTACATCAGTGGGATTGGCCTAAATCAAAGGAACCTCCCATGTGGGGGCCTTTGGCTTACATCATCACTTAGGTCACACACTAGACACATCATAGCACTAGACGTGCCTATACAACACACACACACACACACACACACACACACACACACACACACACACACACACACACACACGTGTGACTCCCCTAGATGCACACATGCACCATAGAGCAAGCCCTTGACCATAGTTATCCCAACATACCCCCCCTCAAGGGTTTGCCTCTTGCAATGTCACGGATACATCTAGTCTCATAGTTTCTCATGCCATCTCATGGTGGTCACACATGGCCATCTCACGGTGATCAAGGATAAATTTATGTATGGGATCTCATGCTAGCAAAGGTGCCCAAGGGTCAAGGTTTACAAAAATAAGATAGACCAAACACATATCACATGGCCTACATCATATGGTGACCAGAGGTGATTTACAAAAGACAAAACACATCATTCTTTTTGGAGTACTACTCGAGGCAGAGAACCTCAAAATTTGACCAAGTGATGATAAACAAAAATTCCAAGACAAGTTGCTCAAAAGGCAAAGTCCTTGTCTTCTACCACAAAGTTGGATGCTTCTTTTGCTGATGGAGTTCTTTCTTCAACTAGATTTGTCATAGTCCTCCCCTTCTCATTGCAAAACTTTCTAGAGTGATTATTCTTTCCACAATATGAGCAGGGGTTGATTCTATAACAATCCCTCTCAAGGTGATTGTTTTTCCCACAGTGTTTACAAGCCTTGTACTTGCTCTTTCAAAACTTCACTGCAAGTGCTTCTGTATGCATTTTTCCCATTCTTGAAGTGTTCTTTCTTTCCTCTTCTTGTAAGGCACTAATGATGCCTTCTATGAGGGTTGAGGAAGATTCTTCAAAGTAGTAACCACATTGTCAAAATCCTGAGGCATGCTCTCACTGCCATAGCATCATCCTCAGTGACAGGGGAATTAATTGAAGCTAGTTGTGTCATAATACTTCTCATAGTGTTGACATGGGCAGCAACATTATCTCCCTCCATTTTAAGTTCAAAGAACTTAATTTTCAGATTTAATTTGGATGTATGAGGGCTAGCACCAAACAATATGTCTAACTTGTGCCATGCTTCAAAAGGGGATTCCAAATCTGAAATGTGGTGTACATAGTCATCACCCAAACCTAATGCAATGATGGCATAACTTTCTCAATTCTCTTTGCATTTGCAGGTATAGAAGTAGAGTCAGTGGCTTTTCCTTTACCTTTTGTTGTTGTTGATTCACCTTCCTGAGAGGTTTGAGTTCCTTCCTTGACTAAGTCCCATAGATTTTCCTTCATAAGCATAAACTTTATCTTCATCTGCGAAGTATGGAATCCTTGGCCATTGAACTTGTCAATTTTATAAGTAGCCATGAGAGGGTCTTACCTTTGTTAGGTAGTGCCTACTCTCTTACAAAATGACTAATTTTATGGAACAAAGAAATCTCCCTCACCATACAAATGTAGATTGCTAGAGATAAATTCAGAGAATCCTAACTGTTTAGCATATTCATACCATGTTGGCTTCTCCCAAAGTTTCTTGGCTGGGATCTTCTTCACTTTGAATTTTGTCCTTCTTGTAGTCTTCTTCAAGTGATTAGCATTATAAGAACCTTAAGAGCTTGGCATTTTGACGAGAGATCAGTCCCAATTGAATTTCAAATTGAAAATGCATTCTCTGATCTGTACTTTGGTATTACTTCAATCCTCAAGCATCACTCTAGCATTTACTCTAGCATCAAATGTCCAAAACTGTCAAAAATGCATTGCAGTAGACTAGCTCAACTTGGAGAGCACAATTTACACAATTGAAGAAGAGTTTGAGAGGGCTTTCTATGCAAAACTAAAGCTTGAATACCCAAGTAAGTTCACCACAGAGCATTGTTGAAATAGTGTGCCTTTTTGTCTAGGAGAGTTGCGCCTTCTTTGATTGTCTTTTCTTTGATTTCTCCTTGCTCCAGCAAGCATTGGCCTTCAAAATTCATCAACAGTAGGCTCTAGGCATGGACCAGCTTGTGCTAGGAGGGCTCAGACAATGGTTGAGCAGAAGAGAAGAATTGAGCATTTTTTCATCTTAGCTTGCTTGAATCAGCGCGAGTGGAATACACCATATCTAGGGAAATGCTCTGGGCCAGAGAAGCGCCCCATAGTGTAGAAACTCCACCTAGAAGGGCTTGGCAAAAGTCACAAGGAATGGAGAGAACAGAGCTAAGCAAATTCTGAGAAGGAAGGAGGAAGAAAGCTCAAAGAGGTGTTGGAGAAGATGATGAGGTGGCACTACCAAAATGAGTTCTACAAAGCCTACCAGCTCTGATACCAAATGCAGAAGAGTGTGGGGTAGAAGAGATGCATCATGGCACAAAGAGTGAGAGCACAAGTGAGGTAAAATCCATGTATTAGAATGAAGGAATGACCTCCATTTTATAGAAAGAGAGGATGGTGTAGGCACCTCCCCTAAATCAATGGCAATTAGCCCCTACATCAATGGGACTGGCCTAAATCAAAGGAACTTCCCATGTGGGGGCCTTTGGCTTACATCATCACTTAGGTCACACACTAGACACATCATAGCACTAGATGTGCCTCTACAACACACACACACACACACACACACACACACACACACACACATGTGACTCCCTAGATGCACACATGCACCATAGAGCAAGCCCTTGACCATAGTTATCCTAACAGCTAGCACATCTCCCAACTAGTTCCCAACTAGCATACATCCCATACCACCAAGTGGTGCCCTAGAGCCTTCCACTGGGTCCTTGGGCTATGCTAGGAGGTAGGTGCGCATCTGCGACACGATTCGGGATCCAAACCACCAAGGAAGAACTAGTCTCGCATTAACTTGTGTTGTTGAACAATGAGCCATATATAGGCTCTAGCCCATGGGGGCGCCTATTAGCGTTGCTTCCCCGTAGATTCAAAATGGCAAAAACCCTAATTTATATGTGCGTTTGCAAGTTGCTACTCAACTTGAGAATCGCTTGCATAGCCCTAAGCTTCTCGAGCTAGTCTTGTGCACCTAAGTAGATTGTTAGATATGGTCCATGCACATGACATACTCCCCCTCCTCTAAGAACTCACCATTGAGTTCATAAGAAAATTTGGAAACTCTCTTTGAAATTTAGTCAATGTCTTCCATGTAGAATTCTCCTCAACACAATCCTTCCACTTGTATTTCGTGATTGTCCTATTTTTTACCCGACGTTCACGAAATCGAAGAATACTTTTAGGTTCATGCAGTACAAAGGTTAAATCTTCAGCCTCTAAGTTCTTAAGGAGTTACGAATTGACCCTCAGCACCTAGTAATTCCTTTAATCTTTTGGCATGAAAGATCGGATGGACTCTTACATGAGGCGCCAAGGCCTAGCGTTCATATGCCAGTTGTCCAATTCTTCTTATAAACCTGAATGGACCACAATATCTGGGGAATAATTTTCTAACCTTACTAGTACTTAGACTCTTGGATTCCTTGGGAAGCGTAAATATACCATCGGTCCTTCATAGAACTCTCTGGGTGAACAATGTCTATTATAATAAAATATGTCCCTATCTTGGGCACCTCCAATAGACTCCTTGGAAAATTGTAACATCTCTTGCATATCTTGCAAAAATGATCTTGTAGCATCATTATTGATTCCCTTGAATCCGGCCATTATAGGTGACTTAGGGTGAAATCCAAACATAAGCATCAAATGACTAAAACCTGCACTTGAATCTTTGCACTATTATAAGAAAATTCAATCATAGGAAAGTATTCTTCCCATGAAGACTGTATCTTGGAAACATATGCATGAAGCATATCTTTCAAAACCTAGTTTACTACTTCTGTCTAGCCACCGAACTGTGGATGTTCAGAGGAACTAAAACTAAGATTGGTATTTAACTTGCCAAAGACAAGTGTCCAGAAATCACTTGTAAACTTAGAGTCCCGATCACAAACTAGTCAGCTAGCAAACCATATAAACGAAATAATTGGTCAACAAACTGTTGAGCCAATTGACTTATTGTAACGATTGATCTAGTAGGCAAAAATCTAGCCATCTTTGTCAAACGATCTACTGTATCCCATATGGCATGATGAAGCTTGCACGTTCTTGGCAAACCCGTAATTAAATCCATGGAAATACTTTTCCATTTATTACCAAATGAGGATTCACAATCGTTGTAATAAACCCGAGCTCCTTAGGCATTCAGCCTCGGTAAATTGACAAATTTGACAACCTACAACATAGTTTTGAACAAATTTCCTCATCTTTGGCCAATAGAAAGAATGCTTCACTGGAGAGTGTCATGTGTACCCTTGGGTGTGTTGCACTAAGTGCATCATGACACTCCCGGAGAACCTTGGATTGAAGATCCAACAAATTTGGTACAAAAATTCATTTTGGAACAGCAAACCATTCCAAATCACCGACAGACCTACTGCCTCCTCTATTCTAGGTGGCGCAATCCCCAAGTCTTGATCAATTTTCACAAACATCCAATCCTAGACCCTCTGCCAATAAGAATTGAGATGCCTATTAGGGATGTTTTTATCAAAGCTATATGTATGTATTAATATAAAATCCTGGCTCTATCGAGCTAGATTTTTTAGTTTCATAATTTTGATAGAACATATTATAATTTTTATATTTTCTTTTAAAATTTGAAGAAAAACTCATAAATCTTGGTGAAACTTTAAAGTTTTTTCTCATAAAAGTTTCAAATCTTGGTGAATGTTTGAAGCCTTTAATTTTATTATGCCATACAAACTTTCAACACCAATATAAAAGTTTCGCCTCTTAATGAAAGTGTTAACATCCACAGAGTACAGCCGTAATCCGTGAGTAAAGGTGACCAGGCCGAATGATCTACTTCAATGGATAAGCTCAAGAGTTTGATACCCAAATACACCAAGGTCAGTGATTACACAGCAATGTGCACATGGAAGGAGTATGGCTCAAACTCAGGGAGTTTGATCCCCAAATACCCTAAGTCTGCTCCAAAGTCCAAGGATTCAAGGATTCCAAGCACAGATTGTACGTTTTGGCTGCCACCACCAGGAACAAGGAGATGCACAATTCAGGTCCATGCCCATGGAAGTGCAAGGAGCGAAAACAATGTGCACTTTTCAGCTCCACATCCATGGAAATAGCCATGCCAATGAAAATAGCCATGAAAGGAGTACAACTCAAACTCAGGGAGTTTGTTCTCCAAATATCCCGAGACAGGATTACCGTTGAGTGTCTCGTGGAAGCTGAGCCTCGCCACTCCAGGTTTGAGCCTCATGCATCATGCATGACCACAAACAAGTTAAGGTGTGAGGATGCTCAGGGAGTTTGAGGCCCGAATCACCTAAGCCTAGGAGGCCTAACACAAACGCTATTTGGGAGCCAGTTGGGAACACCTCCTAATGCCAGGCTTGTCCCAAGCTCTTTAATATGGTTAACACAAGCGCTATTTCCGCTAGTAGGGAGAGATGGTAAGAATAGAAATATGCCTTGGCACCCTACGGGCCCAAGAGCCCTTGGTTGTAAAGAGAGGGAGAGTGCTAAAAAGGAAAATGGTTCAAGTCCTCGTATTTTAGATTGCCCTGTAAACGCAAGAGCAAGAGATCTAAACTCAATCACTTGGAGACCCCCGCTCCAATGTTACGCTTGCTAGGGTCCCCATAGAGCAAGTGAATGCCCCTACCGAGGTACTTCAAACCCTTCAGTGTCTTGTTTCAAATGCCAGGGCCCACACTTCTTGAAGGACTATCCATACAAGGATCGTATGGAATGGAGCATCTATTCCACTGTCCCACAAGGAGAACCACTCCACTCACCCCACCAAAGAGCACCAGCCTAAGGCCATGTGGCCACAGTGCCATTACAAGTCATTACGAGGATGCAAGCCAAGGCACTAGGCAAGGCAATGAGGAAGCTTAAAAAGAAGGGTAAGGTATCCCCGTTGCCCGGTCCCAAGATTTCCCCATAGCCTCTAACTCGATCCAAGAAGGCCATTCGAGTAGGTGACAATTCCAACCAGGTGCTCATCATGGACGGTTCTGATGAGGAGACAGCTACCCTTGCCACCTCCTCTGCTTCCAAATAGTCTTCCACCCAAGGTGATCCTGAGGTACACTTGATCCTAGAAGTGAACAAACCAGTGCAGGCCCAAGTTCTGGCACCCGCACCCACCTATAAGGAGACTTATGCTGACTCGGTCTTAGAAAAGCAATACATAAAGGATGCCCAGAACTTGGTACGGGATTGCCAGGATAAGTTTGAACATCGACTAAAGGATAGTAGGGGGTCAGATACTATTCATCTAGCCCACTTGATGGACACGGAGGGGAGAAGTCGCTCAAGGTGCCAGAAAGGGTGGAGGAAGCTTGGAGCAATCAGAAGCTCCAGATCTGATGCAGAAGATGTTCTAGGAAGACCCAAGGTTGCATGACCTATAGGACAAAGGAGACTTGTATGGCTTTGATGACATGTTGTCCATGGAGGAAGAAGCTTCACCAAAACCCTGTGACAGTGGCTACTTTCCTATTGACAGAGGTGAAAATGCCGATCGCTTCTTTGCTAAGAGGAAATCCCATCCTATGGCATGATCTTTCCAATTGGATTAACAGACCGTTCCTACCTCCAGCACTAAGCCCAACCAATCAATGCTAGAAAAGGGGCAGAACCTACCCAAGATTCCCATCAATAATCTAGGTCAGTATTTCGTTCAACTATTGCTACCTCTTAGGATTATTGATTATGTGAAGTGGCTAAAATGTGCTCAGGACAAGATCATAGGCTTGGTATAAGCCAGTCAACTATCTAGAAAAGACATACAAAGTGTTTCTTACAAAGATTGCATATCAACAAACTCAAGTGCTAAATGTAATCATACAATGGTGTTCTAATGCATGTTGTAGTACAAGGACCATATCGTCGGCCTTCTACCTTCCCTCGATGTTCACAAGGTTGGTGTATTGTAGTCTAGACATCAACCGTGTCTAGGAAGAAGACACAAGGAGGTGCACCTGGAATATACTTTGGCTATTTAGATAAGCATCAATACTATACGTTGTTACTACCTAAATAAGACTATGGGTATAATATAATACCACAAATATGCTTATAGAAAAGGCTAGTATAACTTTTAGTGGAAATGAAACTATACATTTTAAAAGGTCATAAGGATGGCCCCATGTAAGCACACTTCTATGAAAAACTTTAGCAAATTCATGATTTGATTTACCAAGGCCTGTATTTTGCTCAGTGGTCAAAATAGTCCCTCAAATGGGAATGACATTGAATGGTAGGCATAAATTTGGGGGATGCTAATCAACATGGTCAATCATGAACATATCAACTACAAGTTTCACTCATTGTGAGATCTTGTGCGGTGCTTACAAAAGGATTGATCATATAATACAAGACATGGAGAATCTGGAAACATATGAATCTAATACAAAAACCCCTCATGAGGAACCTCGGCTAAGGTGCTATAATGAGATTGTAATTTATTTTGTCCTTGTGACATTGATAACAAGTGGAGTTTGGCAATGAATCTAGATCTTCCTTGTTAGTCTAGCTCTTGCATCATTGCATGGAGCATGCTTGCCTCCTAGCATAGCCTAAGGCCTACTGGTAGTCCCAAGGCTCTCGGGCATGACCTGGTGGTATGGGATGCCAAACTAGTTGGGAGGTGCAAGTAGCTCAACTTGTGTGTCATGCATGGGATGTCCCAATTTCCTAGGTCCTTTTCTCACTGATGTCATGCTTGGGTGATAAGCTAGCCTACATCCTTCTATTAGATATCAATGCTCCACTCTCATATGTAACTACGCGGGAGCCAGCTAACTCTACTTGTAAGCCCTCCATATGAGGAGAAGGCATTTGAGTAGCTCAGTTATCCGGTAGGTCCTGGTTTGGACACCAGATGGGGGCCATGTGTGGCCTGATGGATGGAAGCTTCAGATAGAGTTGGCACACCACCAACTAGGCTACATGCAAGTGCGGGAAGGCATCCCTTGACTGACCGCACTGGGGGTAGACGGAGCATTTCTCGGGGCAGCCCACTCTCAGGTTACGGGGCCTGTTTGGAGCCTCAGATGATCCCGGATGGCTGTTGGCCAAATGGGCACCATAGGTTAGTTGCCCTGTTTTGCAGGTTCTATCGTATGGTCAGTGGCCTATTTCGGGACCGACCCCCAGTTCAATGTTTTGGGCAGACTAGGTCAGCCACCCAAGTGAGCCTAATCGACTATGACTGGTGGCTATATAAGAGCAAGCCCATGAAGCCCATTTCATCACTGGCTACAGCAACCCTTATTCCTTAGCATTCAGCCTCCATCTTCTACTGTTTCTAGCATGCCATCGAAGCTTCTTTCACAGGAGCACACGATTGGGAGGCAGTGCCATCTATTGTATCAGTTCTATAGTAATCAAATTTTTGATTCTCCATACTATCTTGTTTTCTCTCTTGTGTACGAGATCTTGTTATCTGTTGAGCATAAACGTTGTATTATTTTCTTACATGGTATCAGAGCCTGGACTCTAGCAAGAAGATTTGGTAGAGTGTTTCTGTTTGCGAGCAGATTGTGAGAGATGGCCCAGCCCATAAGACTGCAAATCCCACTGTTCGGCGAAAGCGGAAAGTTAGACGGCTCTAACTATCCTCTCTGGAAGTTCAAGATGAAGACCATCCTAAGCACATATGAGCTTTGGGACACTGCTACGGGGTGGATGTGAGGCCAGACCGGATCCAGCCAATGCAGGACAACAGATAGTACCAACTGCGGATGAGATTCTGGTGTGGACAAGAAGAAATGCAGATGTGCTGTGTTCTATTGTCTGCAATATTAGTGATTCCATCATGGCATTAATTCAACATGTCACCATAGTGGAGGAGGCATGGGTGATCTTGAAAAATCAGTACGAGACCACGAATCAGATGCGGATTCAGAATCTGGAGACTCAACTCATGAACGAGAAGTTGTCTGAGTCTGAAGCGGTAGAGTAGTTCATCATGAGGGTGAAGAATCTGTGTGATCAGATGCAAAGTACGACGGTCTTGTTACGGCGCTGAATATGCAAAACAGAAATCCACCCCTCAACTTTGAGGATTTCAGCGCGATGCTTCTAGAGGAGGAGATGCATCAAAAGATGAGGACTGGAGAAGATTTGGCTTTCTGGACCGGATCAAAGAAAGGTAAGGGTAAGGACTCTGGTAACCCATCTTCTTCTGATGATAAAAAGAGAAAGAAGAAGATCAAGTGCTTCTATTGCAACAAGGCAGGGCACAAGCAGAATGAGTGCCGAAAGAAGATTGCAGATGAGAAGAACAGAGTAAAGAAAGAGTCCAGCAATAGCATGCAGGCGGTACCAATAGAGCTGTTTGTAGCAATTGAGGAGATTTGCACGGAGGTAGTTCATGTACCTGCAGATGAACCTTGGATCATTGACAGTGGTGCATCGCGCCACATGACTAGTCGGAAGGATTGGTATACCTCTCTATAGCCGGTAGGGAATGACATCATGGTAGCAGTCAGCAATGATGCAAAATGTCCAGCAAAAGGAAAAGATACGATTACTCTCAAGTTAGACAGAGTTGTAAAATAATTGTCCGATGTTCTTTATGTGCCAGATATCAAGAGGAACTTGTTGTCCGTTTCTGCGATCAATTCGATAAGAATGGTGCACAGATCCTGAATCTTCAAGGGAAGGTCATTGGTAAAGGTACACGGCGTAACAACATTTACGAACTCTCAGCTTTCAGTGCTCGAGCGGATGTGAAGAACACTAAGCTGTGGCATGAGAGGTTTGGTCATCTAAACCTTAGTTCTTTGAAGGAGATGCATAAAAGTGGAATGATTGCAGACCTACCAGAAATTTCAGATCTGCCCGATGTATGTGAAGCTTGCATGATGGGCAAGCAGCATCAGCAGCCCTTTCCTAAAGAGGCCAGTAGAGCAAAGGCTCCTCTAGAGCTCGTTCACATGGACCTCTGCGGAAAGATAGAGACGGAAGCTTTGGGTGGTTCCTTCTACTTCATGATGCTGATCGACGACTATAGTAGAACGATATGGATATACTTCCTAAAGACGAAAGACGAGGCTTTCAGTAGGTTCAAGGAATGGCATGTAATGGTCGAGAAAGAATCGGGGAGGAAGGTGAAGAAGCTGAGATCAGACAGAGGTGGAGAGTTCACATTGACTGAATTCGAAAGTTACTGCAAAAGTCACAGAATCAAGAGGCAGAAACCCCCGCCACATACATCACAGCAAAATGGAGTAGCAGAACGCAAGATGCGCGTCATCTGCGAAATGGGCCGGAGTAGATGAAAGGGAAAGATTCGCCAAAGACTTTCTGGGCTAAAGCATGTAAAACTGCAGTTTACATCCTCAATCGTAGCTACACGAAGGCTGTGAATGGGATGACTCCACTGCAAGTCTTTTCTAGTAAGAAACCTTCAGCTGCATATTTTAGAGTTTTTGGATGTGACTATTTTGTGCATGTCCCTGATGCTACCAGGACCAAATTGGAACCGAAGAGCCAGTGAAGCATGTAAAACTGCAGTTTACATCCTCAATCATAGCTACACAAAGGCTGTGAACGGGATGACTCCACTACAAGCCTTTTCTAGTAAGAAACCTTCAGCTGCACATTTCAGAGTTTTTGAATGTGACTGTTTTGTGCCTGTCCCTGATGCTACCAGGACCAAATGGGAACCGAAGAGCCGGAAGTGTATTTTCTTGGGCTATAGTGAAGAGGCGAAGGGTTACCATCTCTATAACCCTGTTACCAAGAAGGTAATTGTAAGTCGCGAGGTGGTCTTCTCAAAACAACCACATCAATTAGAGGAGGATGCTTCCTTCCCAGACAACGAGGACCAGGATATCCATCTAGTACTGCCACCAACAGCAGACCGAACTCCCCCAACGGTGCTTGGGAGGATTCAAGACAAAGAAGATGAAGAAGAGCTTGCAGAACCACAACGGCAATGGCCATTCCCGAAGTGGATAAAGTAGCTTTTGGATGGCAGAGAACCTCCAGCCATTGAGGAGGAACCATCCGAACACCGCCAGTCCAAGAGATTAGAGGAGCAAAGAAGGGCGCAGGAAAACTTGGTCAACTATGCTTTGATGACAGAAGTGATCTGTGCTGATGAACCCAAGTGTCTTGAAGAGGCATAGTGAAGAGGCATAGGGTGATGGAGGCTATGCAGTCGGAGTATGGCTCCATAATGAAGAACAACACTTGGGACCTCGTGGATCGACCACCAAAACGCAAGGTAATCAAAAGCAAGTGGGTGTACAAGACCAAGTACAAGTCCGACGACATGTTGGATAAGTACAAGGCTCGGCTCGGGTTTTGATTATCAAGATACTTTTGCTCCCACAACTTGACTAACCACAATTCGCAATGTTTTGGCTTTAGCTGCCCAGGGAAGTTGGCCCGTGTTTCAGATGGATGTGAAATCCACCTTTTTGAATGGAGATCTCAAGGAGGAGGTATATGTGGAACAACCACCAGGTTTTGAGATCCCGATTCAGAAGGTAAAGTCTGCAAACTAAAGAAGGCACTTTACGGGCTAAAACAGGCCCCACGAGCATGGTACCAACAAATTGATGCCTACTTTTTGCAAAACGGGTTCAGGAGGAGCCCATCTAATGCAAATTTGTATATCTTCAGAGAAGGAGGTAGGTGTATGATCGTGGTCCTTTATGTGGACGACCTTGTCATAACAGGGAACCATGAAGAGAAGATCTCATAGACGAAGCATTTCTAGGAAGAGAGTTTGAAATGACAGACCTCGGACTCATGCATTTTTGTTTGGGGATTGAAGTTTGGCAGGAGCCGAAATAGATCTTCATTTCACAGCTGAAGTATGCTGGAGAGATACTGAAGGCATTTGGCATGGCTGAGTGCAAGACAGTTGGTACCCCTTTGGAGGTTGACGCAAAGCTCTCAAACGAGGATTCATCACCACTGGTGGACGAAGCGAAGTAAAGAAGGCTTGTGGGTAGCTTGATTTACCTGTGCAACACACGGCCGGACATCAGCTTTGCGACTGGTGTACTAAGCGGGTTTTCCAATAAGCCCTAGGAGAACCATTGGAGGGCAGGGATGCGGGTGCTGAAATACATCAAAGGCACACTTGATTATGGCATCACCTATACCAAGGGCAACATCTTGACCGGATTCTATGACTCGGATTGGGCAGGAGATGTGGACAGCAGGAGATCAGTGACAAGGTACTATTTCTCACTTAGATTTGGAGTTGTGTCATGGGTCAGCAAGAAGCAACCCACAGTTGCTCTTTCTTCTACCGAGGCCGAGTACAAATCTGCATGCTTTGCTTCTTGCAAAGCAGTGTGGTTGAGGAGGATTTTGGGGAACATGGGTGCAGTGTAGAACAAGCCTATGCAATTATCATGTGACAATCAGAGTTGCATGGCGATTGCAAAGAACCCAGTGTTCCACGCTCACACAAAACACATTGAGATTCAATATCACTTTGTACGCGAGCTGATCATGGATGGAGAGGTCGACTTGGTGTACTGTCCAACTACAGAGAATACTACGGACATCTTCACGAAGGCTCTTAAAAGAGACTTGTTGGAGAGGCATCTTCATCGACTTGGCATTGGGCTGAAAAAGTAAGTTCACTTGCGGGTGGACATTGAGGGGGTTGTTAGATATCAATGCTCCACTCTCATGTAACTACGCGAGAACCAGCTAACTCTACTTGTAAGCCCCCCATATGAGGAGAAGGCATTTGAGTAGCTCGGTTATCCGGTAGGTCCTGGTTTGGACACCAAATGGGGGCCATGTGTGGCTTGATGATTGGACGGCTTCAGATAGAGTTGGCACACCACCAACTAGGCTACATGCAAGTGCGGGAAGGCATCCCTTGACTGATCGTACTGAGGGTAGATGGAGCATTTCCCGGGGCAGCCCACTCTCGGGTTGCGGGGCCTGTTTGGAGCCTCAGATGATCCCAGATGGCTGTGGGCTGAATGATAACCGTAGGTTAGTTGCTTTGTTTTGCACACCAGTTCTATCGTATGGTCGATGGCCTATTTCGGGACCGACCCCCAGTCGACCGTTTTGGGCGGACTGGGTCGGCCACCCAATTGAGCCTAACTGACTATGACTGGTGGCTTTTATAAGAGCAAGCCCGTGAAGCCCATTTCATCACTAGCTACAGCAACCCTTATTCCTTAGCATTCAGCCTCTGTCTTCTACTATTTCCAGCATGCCATCGAAGCTTCTTTCACAGGAGCGCACGGTTGGGAGGTAGCGCCATCTATTGTATCAGTTCTACAATAATCAAATTTTTGATTCTCCATACTATCTTGTTTTCTCTCTTGTGTACGAGATCCTGTTATCTGTTGAGCACAGATGACGTATTATTTTCTTACACCTTCTACATTATTTCATATGGTTGTCTTCTTTAGGCTTGTTTTGTAGGTCTGGGATTTTAGGAGCTTTGGGGTGGTGTCAATTGGTATCAGAGAAAACTCCTGAAAGGCAAAACTTTGTAGAGGGAATCATTGGCCAAGCTTTTTTCTAGGTGTGAGAAAATTTGTAAATTGCTGACTTCTCTACAAGTGCAATTGAATTCATCAATTAGAGTCGGGATAAATTTGTTTTTGAGAAGAGAAGGTGAATTTTGTTTTTGAGAAGAGAAGGTGAATCTAGTGCAAGATTATCTTGATTATGAGGAAGGTTGAGCAAGAAATTAGAGATGAGCCAAGAATCATAGGAAAGGCATGGATTAGCTCGTTATAGGAAAGTTGGGTCTAGAACTTCTAGAAAGTAAGCGGTACTTTGATGTAGGATGCAATGCAAATTGTACCTCATTTATTGTGCATAAACGGGCATGGCTCTAGTTTTAGCATGAAACTTGATCACACCCTAAGAGAAGGGGCTAGGAAGGGGGAACATGCTCAATTGCATTTGTTCCCTACTTTTTGGCTATGGTCTCTGAGGGAAAAAGAAAAATCTTTGATAGCTAAAAGTCACACAGTCTAAAAAGAGTTAATGTTTTAAGGAAAAGCAAGATTTTTTGTTAAAAAAGGACAACAACTTTTGAGGAAAACATTGTTTTCCAAAAGCAAATGCTCTTTTGGAGGAGAGCAAAAGCACAACTTTAGGAAGCTCTTTTTGAATGCTTTCTTGGCACCTAGGGGTAGGTTAACAGTTATAAATCCCACCCCCTCTCTCGTTCAAAACTTCCATACTAGTGTGTGTTGTCAGCATAGCAATTTGATCTACAATAGGCCCTCCTACTTCAATTTCAATCCAAAGAAGGAGATCCTAGGTGGATTTTGTTTGAATTCACTTCATCACTTCACTTCTACTCTTGCCATCCTTGCTATTCTAGAAGTCGCCCTCTTGCTATTCTGGTATGATTTGTAGTATTCTCGAATCTCTAATTTCAAAACTTTCCTATCAGCTCTAAGCTCTTGACTTGAACCAAAATAGTTTGCCATCCATCTTAATGCTTTTGAAATTGAAATTCAGTACTCCAAACTAGCCAATTTAATTCTTCTCTCTACCTACAATCTTCTAGGTTAGGCCATTTGCAGGACTTTTCTATGGCTGGTTTGATAGTCAAGGATTATACAATGATTTGTTCACTAAGGAAAGTTTCAAGAACTTTTTAGCAACTTTGGATGTCGAATTTGATGAGGTTACCTTGAATCATACATAGCTGGTTCAACAAATGAATGCGATTCAGTCTTCAATCATGGCTTTATGAACACCTTCTAGGTTCTTACTCATATGGACATTATGGTCTTTTTGTCCAACATAAATATCAATTCGGATCGCATTCTAGATAATAGAAGGGTGGAACCAAGGAGGTGGTGTATACTAGCCAAATAAGTGGTAGGTACACTTTCGATTTCATCCCTATTTGATGACAAGAGGATTGATCTCGTAGCAGGATATTTGCCAATAAAGGCCCTCCTTTGGTGGAAGGAATTGTAGCTGAAACCCACCACATGGGCCAAATTTGAAGAAACTTCTAGGAAAGAATTCCTAAAGGAGGAAGGCTATTGCATTGTGGGCAAGTTTAAACTCAGAGACTTGTAGACATGTGCAACAAAGATGGATCCCATCACTTTGATGGGATTCTTTACTGATGGACACCTTGATTCTTATAAGCTTTAGGCCAAGAACAACAAGAGTAACACTTTGCATGAGGGCATAAGCTATGCACACATATATGATGATACTATGACCTCAACAATGCGGACAACCATTTTGGATACATGAGGGAAGAACAAGCGCAAGTTCTTCTAGCCGTCTTTTGGCATTGGGGAGGGCAAGTCTCAAGACAGCAAGGGGAATTCGATAAGAGCAATAGAGATCATTTCCTACACTACATCTCAAGAAAGAGGAATGATGCGTCATCTGCTAGGAACGTGGTCATACCAAGTCTGAATGTCCAAAAAAGAGGGTTTCCCCACAAGCACCAAGAACCATGCTGAAACTGGGTCAAAGAGGGTAGTCTAAAGCTTCCAACTAGACTTCTTTGACAACTATTTTAGTTAATGTTATTACTTGCCCTACTTCTTGTAATAACACTTTTAATCATAAATTACTTGGCCCCCATGACCTCTTCTAACCTAGGATATAGGAGGCAGTAGGTCAGTGGGTGATTCGAAATGGTTTGCTGTTCCAAAATGAATTTGTGTACCAAATTTATTGGATCTTCAATCCAAGGTTCTTCAAGAGTGTCATGATGTAGATGCACCTAGTGCAAGGCACCTAATGGTTCACATGACACTCTCTCTGGTGAATCATTCTTTTTATTGGCCTAAGATGAGGGAATTTGTTCAAAACTATGTCGTAGGTTGCCAAATTTGTCAAGTGACCAAGGCTGAATGCCTAGGGAGATTAGGTTTATTACAGCAATTGTGAATCCTTGGTAATAAATGGAAAAGTGTGTCCATGGAATGTGTTTGCCAAGAACATGCAAGCTTCATGATGCCATATGGGATACAGTAGATCATTTAAAAAAGATGGCTAGATTTTTGCCTACTACTAGACCAATCGTTACAAGTCAATTGGCTCAACTATTGGTTGACCAATTTTTTTGTTTGTATGGTTTGCTAGCTGATTAGTTTGTGATATGGGCTCTAAGTTTACGAGTGATTACTAGACACTTGTCTTTGGCACAAGTACTCACGACTTGGAACATCAAAAGAAAGAAGGTAGTAATGTTTGGTGCTGACTAGGCTGCCTTGAATGGGTACCTTCTCATAGATATCACGTATATATTTGCAACCAAAACATATGAGATGCACGTAAGCAATCGAGCTTGCATCAATGGCAAGAGGTTATGCAACATAGGAGAGTTTATATCAAAACATGAACACTGAGATTGAAGGATTTGGGACGATTGTATAATTTCTCTTCCTGAAGAATGCTTTGGGCTATCTTATGATGCATTTTATCTTTGCGATATTGTAGATATATGTATATTTGTGTGTGTGTTTATGTGTGTGTGCGCGCATGTGTGTGTGTATCTGTATATATGTATGTATGTATGTATGTATGTCTGCATGCATGCATGTATGTAAGTATGTATGTATGTACATATGTATGTATGTATGTGTGTGTGTGTGTGTGTGTGTGTGTGTGTGTGTGTGTGTGTGTGTGTGTGTGTGTGTGTGTGTGTGTGTGTGTGTGTGTAAATATAAATTAAATATAAATATAAAAGATACATCTTCACATAGCAAGTCCTTGCCTTAGAGATGTAATCTCTAATTTGAAAGAGCCATGTATGAACTAATTATACTCTAAAATGGATGTAAGAGATATGTTCAAGAATTCTACCCATTTCGTTAGACACACACCGGCCTATTCTAGTATCCCTTATCAAAATTCTCTAGGCAGCAATCGTGGTAGGCTCACAAGTGAACTCTAAATCGGCCTATCTTGGCTGATAGTCTGCTTATATAAGCCCAAGTTTCTCTCACAATTTGTAGAGTGACATTTTAGGCAATTATACTACTGCGTCATCACTTTATTCTATTTAGAGCTACTAATAATTACGGATTATGAATTGAGAAATGTTAACTTTAGGAGTTGTGTGGCTAATTTGGCCATTTATAAAAGCTTCAACTCAGTAGCTTGAGAGACAATATGACTTCTAAAGTTTGAGAACATGTATCCCCAAGTTTCACATGTAGATATTTAGCATAATTCTTCTTCAAATTTCCTTTGAAAGCTTATTCGTTTTTCTTGCACTTGAGTTTTTCCCATACTCTACATTATTAAGATAAAAGGGGGGCGAATTGCTCAAGAGTTCCTCAATGATGGGCTACAAAATTGTATGTATGGAGAAAGGACATTAGGCTTGGGTCTACATTGTTCCCTTTTAAAATTTCTTCATACTATCCCCATGACTTTTCCTACATTGGATTGGAAGGGTAAGGTACCTTTACTTCTTATGTTTCTCATTGACACTTCAGACTTGTCTAACCTTGTAAGAAAATGTACTTTTTCATGGATATTTGAGTAAGCTAATGGAGGGGGATCCCTTTTGAATTCTTTACACTTAGGAATTTTTTGAGCACGTTCCCTTAGAGCTGATTGTGGTTTTAAAGATTTGTTAGAACTATGGTAGGAAGTAAGGATACTTATGGCTATACCTGAGTCGACTTGATTTGACTTGTTTAAGTTTCAGGCCTGATTATGGCACGGGGACTATGGAGCTCCTTCCCTTGGCCACTAGGCCGTGATGCTTGAACCAGCATCAAGTTATTGGATGCATCCATTGTCCATGGTATGGAAGGTCTACAAGAAGATGCATTTCCTCTTTATATATTTGATATTCAAGAAATTTCTCCATGTAGTAGAGATAATCTATCTAGAAACTCAAAGTGTGAATTCTAATAAGAAGGATGTTCTTTTGATACTCAGGCATGATATCCTCGACCAATTGGTTGAGCGTCTTTCACTTGATTCATCTTACAAATGTCCTCGACCTACTGGTCTAAGGATACTTACATGACTATGGAAACTTGGCCACCCTCCACCAATTGGTTGGAGAGGATTTATACTTGTGCTTACTTTTCACTTACAGATCCAGATCCACTATTAAAATAATGGATAGTAAGATGACCTCGACCGATTGATCATAGGAAGTTCACTTATTACACTCTAAAGTATTATCCAGCTAACTGGTTGAAATTATGGTTTACCATTGTAGGGTAGCAGTCCCCACCCACACACGGGAGTGATTGCTACCCTCCTTTTGTGTTAGTGTAGATAGGCCTATTGCGGGTTATGGTTTGGTGGTCTACACACACACACACATAAATAAACAAATTTGATTAGTAAATGTATCTCACAGACACATACACTTATTTCTTTACACACAAGCACACACATGCATGCACACACACACATGAATATTAACCACCCCACATACCAAGCCCACTAGTCATCCCATACCTCCTCTAATCCCATGCACTCATTAGCTCCTTACTCTACTTGTGACTTAAACTTCACTTGTGGCTAAATTATTATTTTTAATTGTTTAAGAATCCATATATTCCTAGGTAAAGCGATAACAAGCCGTAACTATGATGTTCTAACACTTAGTTTGTTTGGATGGTGGCAGGTAAGTGGACCCCGACCTTGGAACCTGGACTGCCTAAGGATTCGACATCTTTTTTCAATATTATGTTTGTCAAGCTCAAAATTATTAAAAATTATTGATTTGATTAAAAATTTTGCAAACTCTAGTTGCATTTTTCAACTTGGATGTCTCAAACATTTTTTTCTTATATGTTTTCCTTTTTAAACTTTTTATCCAATTGGGGTGGTAGTAGCAAGCTAAGGGTGTCCACTTTTTGACCACTCCAGGCAAAGTGTGACACCTCCAACTCACAAATACAAAGGATTGCACCACCTCGATTGTGGTACTGCATGCAGTCAAACTTGAACACGTGGAGGTTCCCGAGTGGAGGTTCGACAGGAGCAAAAAGCTCGATCGTGGTATTGTGCAGAAACCACAGCTGAGCAAATAAACCTCGAACGTGATTATGTGTCATCCAACGTGCCTACCTCATTCGAGGGGTGTGGCTGCCTACATGCGCATCCAAAAATGTCGATTGTGGTATTTGGGCACGACACTCTGAGCACCTGTGGCAGCACCCGTGGCAGTGAGTTGGCAAGTTAAATACCACGATTGTGGTATTTCCTACCTCGATCGTGGTATTTTATACCTCGATCGTGGTATTTCATACCTCGATCATGGTATGCATGGATGACACATCTTGCGCCCGTGGTAGTGAGTTGGCATTCCAATTACCTCAACAGAGGTATGTTGACGTGGCATATGTTGCATTTGGTGAGGCAAATCCTACATGGTATGCTTGCGTGGTCACAGAAGTACCTCGATCGAGGTAAGTTGGCATGCTGAGTTGGCGGAGAAAACCTCGATCATGGTCATTTCATGGATCCTCACATGCATAGGTGTTGCATGAAAACCTCGATTGAGGTATGGTTCTTCATTGAGGTATGGTTCTTCATGCCTCACATGCATATGTGTGTGAAGGAAACCTTGATCGTGGTATGTTCATACATCCCTCTCATGCATGGATGTCACATCAAATCCACTATCGAGGTATTGATTATATGGTATGCCCTATCAATTACCCCACGATCGAGGTAATTGACTATGATAAGCCATTGTGATTACCACGGGGAGGCTGACACGTGTCCGGAGTTTAGTCCAAAACCAGGATCGAGGTGGTAATTGCAAGTATCCGACGAAAATCACTGATGGACATCTCGAACAAACATGGCAAGAGGAGGCGATCTAGATGCAGCGCAACATGACGAGGGGAGGGACAGTGCAATGATGGGAGGGGCACCCAAAGATTCTAGGTTGGCCCTCATGTATAATGTGTTTCAATAGGGGCACTTCTGATTGTTTTTCTATGATGAGACTCAAGGTGGCTGACGGAAGGGGGAGGCGGAGAGAGGGGGGAGGGAGGTGGAGGCGTATGGAGGGAGGCGGAGGGAGTGGGGAGGGAGGTGGAGGCGTATGGAGGGGTGCTTCCGATTGTTTTTCTATGATGAGACTCAGGGTGGCTGAGGGAAGGGGGAGCGGAGGGAGTGGGGAGGGAGGTGGAGGCATATGGAGGGAGGCGGAGGGAGTGGGGAGGGAGGTGGAGGTGTATGGATGGTGGCTGAGGGAAGGGGGAGGCAGAGGGAGTATGGAGGGAGGTGGAGGCGTAGGGAGGGTGGCTGAGGGAAGGGGGAGGCGGAGGGAGTGGGGAGGGAGGTGGAGGCATAGGGAGGGGGGCGAGAGGCGGATGGAGGTAGGGATGTGGAGGCTGTAGCTTGGGCATGCATTGGGGCAAATTCTAGGTGGAAATCCAAATCGTTCTGCAAGTCCACTTGTTAGGCTATCCTGTTATGATGCATGCACTCGAGTTTGAGGTAAGCTGTTATCAAATGCTGTTATCAATTGACGAGTCAGCAAAATGCTATTATCAAATGCATGGGCAACCATATCGGTCAATGGATACCACTTGTCTTTAGGTTTAGGCATCAGTTTTATTTTTTGCATGTTAATGTTGCATTTTTCGTGTCCTCGTTTGGGAAGTGTAAGCTTAATCTTCATGCTACGAATTCAAATCCCAATGGCAATCTATGCTCTCATTTCTAGTAAGCGACATTTTCATTCTTGAAAGAGCGTAAAGTGGGGCCTATTTGCAGGTGCATGTTTTGAATGTAAGAAGTTTGGCCACATGGCTTCTCAGTGCCCTCTTGTTACGCACAAAAGGCCTTTGGAAAATATGCCTCAAAAAAAGAAAGTCCCCAAGAGCCCCAAAAATTGGTTAATGATACTATGCCACCCAACAGAAGGGTGTCAAGCCTCTTACTCCAGCTCAGGAAAAAGGCAAGACACCTGTTGTGTCCAATGGGAATGCCTCTCCCTCTTTGCCTTCCACCTCTCAGCCCAAAGGGAAAGACAAAACTTTGCAGGAGGTTTGGCAGACTCCCAAGAAAACTGTCGTTGCTAGACGACCTTTACCTTCTCACACTTGGAATGGTGCATCCTCGATTGGTCGTACTCTTGAAGAAAATTCAGGAATGGGTGTTACATGGGCAGCTATGACAGCCAATCGGACTCTCTTTCTCGAAGAAGATATTGTTGGTTTGCTACCCACTTCTCAACCAGTTGTAATACCTCAGGGCCAGGGTCCGCGGATCTTGAGGTTGATATGCAGGTCTGATTTCAGTTCTCTCTCTACTATACATAATCTATAAATATGTTGTTGAAACTTATATGTTTGACACTTGATGTACAGGGTTTGTGTGATGCTTTTCTAAATGGAAGATAGTTTGGGAGTATCTCAATCACTTACATCTAGATGTGGTAGCTTTGCAAGAACATAATCAACA